>NC_058130.1:647051992-647111992 GCF_016433145.1 Gracilinanus agilis
TTTATGTCCCAATGGATAGTATAGTTACTCTTCCCTCTCCGGGTTGATTACACTGAGAGTAAGGTTTGATTATTACCTCTTAATGCTCTCTTCCTCTCCTTCTTATAATAGTATTTGTCCCCTCTCCCTCCCATGCCCTCTTTGTGTGTAATAGAATATCCTATTTTCTTATTCACTCAAGTTTCTCTTGGTGTCCCCTGCTATTCACCCCCTCTTTCCCATCCCCCATGTCATCTTAGATTATTTAGTGTTCCACCCTCACCCTGTGAATTATTCTTCTGATTACTATAATAGTGAATATTATAATAGTGAATAGAGTTCACTACAGAGAATTATACATAACATTTCTCTACATAGGAATACAGATAATTAGATCTCACTGAGGCCCTTAAAAAGGCAAATTTAAAAATTATAAGTTTTCTTTCTTTCCCCTCTGTATCTTATTTACCTTTTCATGTTTCTCTTGATTTTTGTGGTTGGATATCAAACTTTCCATTTAGCCCTGGTCTTTTCTGTGCAAATACCTGGAATTCTTCAATTTTGTTGAATGCCCATACTTTCCCCTGGAAATATATAGTCAATTTTGATGGGTAGTTGATCCGTGGTTGCAGGCCCAGCTCTCTTGCCTTTCTGAATATCGTATTCCAAGCCTTGCGATCTTTTAGCGTGGAGGCTGCCAGATCCTGTGTGATCCTGATTGGTGCTCCTTGATATTTGAATTGTTTCTTTCTGGCTTCTTGTAAGATTTTTTCTTTTGCTTGGAAACTCTTGAATTTGGCAATTATATTTCTGGGTGTTTTCTGGGTGGATCGAATGTCGTAGGTGTTCTATGAATCCTTTCAATGTCTATATTGCCCTCTTGTTGTAGGACTTCAGGGCAATTTTGCTGGATTATTTCTGTTAGTATGGAGTCCAGGTTTCTATTAATTTCTGGTTTTTCTGCAAGACCAATTATTCTCAAATTGTCTCTTCTAGACTGGTTTTCTTGGTCTGTCACTCTCTCATTGAGATATTTCATGTTTCCTTCTATTTTTTCAGTCTTTTGACTTTGTTTTATTTGTTCTTGTTGTCTTGAGAGATCATTAGCTTCCAATTGCTCAATTCTAGCCTTTAGGGATTGGTTTTCGGCTATAATCTTTCGGTTTTCGGCTATAATCTTCTGGTTTTCGGCTATAATCTTCTGGTATTCCTTTTCAATCTGGTCATTTCTGTTGTTCAATTTGCTTATCAGTTCATTTGGTTTCTGAGCCTCACTTTCCAATTGCAAGATTCTACCTTTTAAACTGTTATTTTCTTGCCAGATCTCTTCCATTTTCCTCAAAATCTCAGTTTTGAACTCTTCCATAGCTTGTGAGGAGTTTTCCTTATTTGAGGAGGGTCCGGATGCTTGTTTGTTCTCCTCCTCTGTTTGCTCGGTTGTCTGGATTTTCTCTGTGTAAAAGCTGTCGAGTGTTAAAGACTTCTTTTTCTTGTTAATCTTTCTCTTCTGAACTTCCTGAGACTGGGTAGCCATCATTAGCCCAGCAGCTTCTCAGGTTTATCCTTGCGCTCAGGGTCTGTCCGCGGTCTATTGGCTCCTGAGGTCTGTCTGGTTTTTTCCAAGGTCAAGCCCCCTGGTGGACCCCCTTGCTTGATCCTCTGCTGTAGGTTTCTTTACAAGTCTCAGGGCACTGCTTCCACAGTCGTATGCCAGTCTGCACTGGTTCCCCACTCAGGGTTTCAGAGCTTTAGCTCCTGGCTGTGTCTGCCTCCACCCACGCCTCCACCCGTGCCTGCCTCTGAGCCTGAGCTCTGCATCCTGCATCCTTTCTTGGCGTCCTGCTCCCGCGCTCAAATTTTGTGTGCGTTCATTAGCTTTTTGGGGTCCTAAATCTTGCTGCTCTCAGGAACAGGCCCCGGAGCTGCCAATGATTCGATGGGTGCCCCAAACTTGCTCTATTGCTTTTTAGCTGGCTTTGGCACTATAGGTGTTGTGTGTGGAGGGGGTGGGGGTGGGGTGGTTGCTCAGCCGGCGATTTAGCGAGAGCTGTTTCACCCCTTTATAGCATGGAAATGCCTCGATTCCACGTACCTTCCACGCTGTGCCCTGTTGTGGGGTTCCTCCATTCGTCTGGACTTGTTTTTATGTCCCCTTGAGGAGTTTTGTGTGTTTCGGTCAGGAGAGGTTAAGAGCTGCTTCTTACTCTGCCACCATCTTAACCCAGAACTCCTTTTTTTTCATTTTTAAAAAACCCTTACCTTCTATCTTATCAATTCTAAGTCAGAAGAGTGGCAAGGGCTAGGTAATTGGGATTAAGTGACTTGCCCAAGGTCACACAAGTAAGAAAAGTGTCTGAAGTCAAATTTGAACCCAGGTTCTCCCAGCTCCAGTTATGGCTGTCTATCCACTGTACTACCTAGCCTCCCCAACTTCATGTGCTTTACCTTTATTCTTTACAACTTGTGGCAGGAAGGCAGTTCATCACTTGATGAACAAGCGATATGACTTGGAGTCTGGAAGACCAGTTTGAATCCTGCCTCTGATAAGTATTAGTTATTTGGCCTGGGCGATTAATTAACTTAAATTCTCCCAACTTTAGTTTCCTCATCTGCGAAAGGAGGATATTAATAGCACCTGCCTCACATTGTAGTTCATAGGAGCAACTGAGAAATAAGCAAAAGATTTTAACAAACTTCAGGTTCTATATAAATAGGAGAAATTTAGTACAATAATTGATTTTATAATTGTTGATGATAATAGCTAATGATAGCTGACATTTAAATGAAATGCTTTACAATTATTATCTCATCTGATCCTTATAACAACCCTAGGAGGCAAGTGTATTATTATCCCGATTTTAAAGATGAGGAAACTGAGATAAAGATTAATTGACTTGCCCTTGGGTGACACAACTAGCAAGTATCTGAGGTCTTCATTCAATCTTCAGGTCTGACATTTTATCCCTTG
The DNA here is from genome assembly GCF_016433145.1 of Gracilinanus agilis. Classification (NCBI taxonomy): domain Eukaryota; kingdom Metazoa; phylum Chordata; class Mammalia; order Didelphimorphia; family Didelphidae; genus Gracilinanus; species Gracilinanus agilis. The sequence goes on from NC_058130.1 coordinate 647,054,940, forward strand.
TGCCACTATAGCCTGTTCTATTGATATTTTAAACCTGGTAGAGTGTGTGTGTGAAGGGGAAACTTACCTAAAGCAAAATAGAGTGATGATAGTACTTCAGCCTTTCCTATGCACTTATTCTCCCTAAAGTAAAATCTGCCAACTTCCATGATTTTCTGACTAGTTTTAGTGTATCATTCTGATTTGTGCTGAAAACAAGATGATACACAAAGTTATAAATTAGATGTAGCTATGAAATTTGTTGTTTCCACATTCTATTAAACTAGACAGAGACAAATAGGATTACGTGACATAAAGTTAGATGGAATCTTAGGAGCTACTAAAGTCCAAAGTGACTGGGACTTGCTCAAGGTCACTTATGTAAAAAAGAGACAAAGCTGATATTCTAACTCAGATCTTTTGACTTCAAATCTAACATTCTTTCCAATTTCCTTACTTTTTCCTTGGAAAAAAGAGGATCCTGTTAATGATTTAAACCTGAATTATTGGGAGAATGTTATTTTTATTAGAAAATATTGGGAAGTTTGTAATAGGAGTGATATAAGAGTGCAAAATTTGGAGTTTGGTTTGGGGCATATAGAATTGCAATCTAAGCGGGACAGACAGATATAAAGAATTCTAGGAGGTAGTCAACACCCAATAAAAAGTAGTGATTCTAGATTCTATTTAGCCATTTGAGTGAGAAGTGAGGTTGGGTTAGAGAAATATTTTGCCATCTGCTTGCAGTATTCCTAGGTTAGTGATCACCAAGAGTTGAGTCATCTTGAACATCCTTTCTGCATTTCTTAACCCTGAGGTGGAAAAGGTTGCCAAACACTGGTTTAGCTTACTCAGAGAAGAAAAGGAAGGAAATGACATAAAGGGTAGAAATATGAATGGCATAAAGGGAAGGATAAGGGACTGAAACCCAACATGAGTTAATGCTATCCACCAGATGCTTCCTAAGGCAGAGTCCAGGTGAATACTAAATCCATCAACTAGGAAGAAAGATGAAACAGGTTTGCATTTCTCTTTATCCACCAGCACAGGTGAGATCATGAGTAGCAATGTGAGGAAAAAAGGTTGAGTTAGCTAAGGTTTCAGGAGGAAGAAAATTCATCAAAATCTAGAGCACATAAATTAACAGATTATGCTAGAACTAGCAGAAAGGTTGTTTTAAAATCTCAATAAGATTACAAAATTCTCTTAACAAAAGTAAAACAAAAGAAAGTAAACCAATGCCTGATGAAACAGAGAACCCTTTTGGCTATGGTGTAGCCAAAAGAAATTCCAGAATGGTAAGAAAGAGTAATTAAAGCCATAAGAGAAAAAATTAAGAATGAATACATGGCAGAAATAATAACTCAGTGAAGTAAAAAGCTCAATTAATATCTTAGAAAAATTGAATTCACTTGAGAGTATATCTGAAAATACTAATTTTTTTCAGATAAGAAGAAATGAATAAATCTAGAATATAAAAATAGTGAGGTATAGGAAAATAGGACAGTTGAGAAGTGAAAGACAATAATGTTAACAGAAGGTAAAATCCCTATATAAGACAAAGTCAATGGCTTTAAAGAAAGGAGGCTCAGACAACTTCAGAATAAGTCTCCAAGATTATCATGTAAAAAAGAATCTGAACATATAATATAGAAGTATTAAAAGAAAACTGCCTCAAATTTCTGAATAAAGTGACCAATCCATAAATAAAAACAAAAATACATTGTTCTTAGGAAAAAGACAGTATGTGAAGATTATAATAGATAACAACATAGACAAAGACCAGATGTGTACAAGGGAAAGAAAATTCATAAAACAAAAGATCATTGCATGCCCACTACCAAAAGAAATGTATAGTCCAAAAAGCAAAAGAACTTAAGTTATAGCACAAAAGGTAGGCTCTGAAAACCTGAGACTAATAATTAATTTAAAATGTAGATTATGAAAAGAATTAATATGTTCCTAAGAAATAGAAGATTGGACTGGGGTGTAGGAAGAATAGGTTCAAATACTGAATCAGATTCTAGCTATGTGACCAAAGGAAATCCATTTAAACTCCTTAGGCCATACTTTCTTCATATATCAAATGGGAGTGTTGTACTAGAGGGTCCCTAAGGTTCCTTTTAGCTTTTCACAGATGACATAGGCCTGGCTGTTGGGAAGGACACCAATAATCAAAATAACTTGATAGTAGTTAGAAAATAGAAAAGTAGACCAAGGAAACATACAAGGGAGAGTTAAAATAATGGCACTCAATAATGTAATATTTAATAAATCCCAAAATGTAAATTAGGTAAGAACTTCTTATTTAAAAAAGAATTACTGGGGCAGCTGGGTAGCTCAGTGGAGTGAGAGTCAGGCCTAGAGACAGGAGGTCTTAGGTTCAAACCCAGCCTCAGCCACTTCCTAGCTGTGTGACCCTGGGCAAGTCACTTGACCCCCATTGCCTACCCTTACCACTCTTCCACCTATGAGACAATACACCGAAGTACAAGGGTTTAAAAAAAAAAAAGAATTACTAAAAAAACTAGATAACAATCCAACACATATTCCCAAGAGGTCTCCATCTCATATCCCCTCCTTTTGAAAATTTAAAAAAAAAAAAAAGTAAGAGGCAGCTGGGTGCCTCATTGTATTGAGAACCAGCTCGAGAGACATGAGGTCCTGGGTTCAGATCTGATTTCAGACACTTCCTAGCTGTGTACCCCTAGGAAAGTCACTTAACCCCCATTGCCTAGCCCTTACCACTCTTCTTCCTTGGAACCAATACATAGTATTGATTTTAAGACAGAATGTAAGAATTCAAAAAATAAAATAATAAATAAATAAACAAACAAACAAATAAATAAATAAACAAGCAAACAAATGAATAAATAAATAAATAAATGGATGAATGGATGAATGGGTAAATGAATAAATAAATGGATAGATAAATATAAAGTGACTAAAATGGACTAGACATGCCCATATTCTTTGACTAAGTTCTGCTTCTAAGAAAATGTGTCAAAGGAATCAGAGATGAAAAGAAATGTCTCATATATACCAAAATCATTCTAGCATCTGTTTTTATGGATCCTAGCAAAAACCTGGGATCAAAAGAGATGCCCAATAATTGGGAAATGATTAAACAAATAGTGATATATGAATGCAATGGAATGTTTCTGTGCTATAAGAAACAATGACTATGAATAATATGGAAAAATCATGGAAAGTCTCATCTGAGTTGCTGCAAAATAAAGTAAGCCAAATCAGGAAAATAATATCAACAATTAGAGAAAAAACTGTAAATAGAACAAAAAAATTGAAACTGAATACTATGAAATTACAATGATCAAATATACCTCCAGAAAAAGATAACAGAAGGTACTACTTCCAGTTTGATTTTTTTTTTGCAAAGTTTTTTTTTTTTTGCTTTACTTAAAAAAAATACTTATTTTAAGGGAGAAGTTAGGGGAAGGATGGATAGAATGGGAAATGTGACATGAAACACAATCATTAAGTGAAAAATAAGTACGCAGGGGTGGTGGTCAGATTTACCAGCACTGGCTACATAGGCTTGAGAGTCATCTATTTGGAGATGATAATACAATAAATGATAATTTAAACCATAGAAAGTGGGGCAAGAGAGACTGATAGAGAAACAAGGACAAAAGAAATTATAAATAATCAAAAGGGTGAGTTCAATGAGGAGAGACTGACAAGAAGATATTAAAAACAATAGATAGAGCTGCCATTACCCTGTGTTAGGCTTGCTGGTCTGAATCTTCTGCTTAGATAATTGTTTCATATTTGTAAATAGAAAACAGGCCCTTGAAACAAATATCATAAACTACTATAATATGGCCATTTCCAAAAAAATAAAACAGTGAAAATTCAATAACTTTTTTCTTTGAGCACTTAATTTTGTTGTTATATTTTTTCTTTCACCCTTTCTTTGTAAAATGGCAAGGAAATTGAGAAGACGAGATATGGTAGAAAAAGTGACTTGTTTGGAGAATATGCAACTCTCTGGATGTTAATAGTTATTGAAAACATTTAGAGTTATAATTTTTAAGCTTAGACATGTTGACTTAACAATAAGAAAAAAATGAAAATTTCTCTGTTACATTAAAACACCTAGAGAATTATGGGTAAATATGTTCAAATGCAGAATGCTTTCATATCTATATAAAATATGAACTCTAGGTTCCTTCTCTTCCTGTGATATTAATTGTGACTGTTATTTTAAAGCATTAATATTTTGTGGTTCCCTCCTCCCATTATCCTAACAAGCAAAGGTGTATCTTTTTAAATATTGTGATAGCATAGGATGAAGGAAAAATAAGAGAAACAGGTGGAAACCATTTATTCTTTGCAATTACAGGATCCTAAGCAAGCATTAAAAGTGCAATAATGTGACCTCCTTCTAGAAAACCTTTAGAAAGGCTGAAAGAAAAAAGTCAAAAGAATAAACTCCCAATATCTTTGCAATATAAAGTCTCTAAGAAATACAATTCCTTGAAATATTATTTTCATCCTTATTAATTTTATTCACCCTTCCCCAAATTCTTAGGTCTATAATGGAACCTTAAATACATCTGCATTTTGTATTTTGTAAAAAAAATAGGTCTAGACTTGCCCACTTTGCAAAAATTTTAATGACATAATTTGACATGTACTCCTGGCCAAAACCTTTAAGAAGATCCATGAATCACAGCATCATCAAAAAAGGGAACTTGATTGTTTTTCAGATGATTCATATTCACTTTTTCAGTGGACAAATGCAGAAATTGGATTGTAAGAATCTAGTTGCTCCCTCAATTCTCCTTTTATTAAGATCTTTTAGTGTAGGGTCTAGTTTTTTATCAGTGTCACGTAGTAAATATAATCTTCTTATGTTCTTTCAGGTTATATTTAGTAATAGGAGCTTTCCTCCTTCTCAAGGGTATAGTTCTACATGATTGCATAGTGCCTAATAATAAAAATCATAAGTATAATTTACATATTACTTTATGTTTTGCAAAGCAGTTTCACAGGTTAACTCATTCGATTCTCAAAATTACCCCATATGGTAGTTGCTATTATTGTCTCCATCGTGAGGATCTAGAAACTGATAGGATACATTAATTGTGCCCATGGTCACATATGAGTCAGCAACCATTTATAAGGGTTCGCTATTTGCCAGGCACTGTGCTAAGCATTTGGGATACAAAAAGAAGGAAAAGACAGTCTCTGCCCTTAAGGAGCTTGAAATCTAATTGGCGACGATAACAAGCAAGCAAATGTATATAAATAAGCTAGAAAGATAAAGAGGAAATTATTAAAGGAAGGAAAGCACTGGAATAAAGATGGGATGGGAAAATCTTCTAGTTAAAGGTGGAATTTTAATTGGGACTTGGAGTAGATAGAGATGAGGAAGGAGAGTCTTCTAGACATGGAGGACAACCAGGAAAAATTCCCAGAGCAATGTGATGGAGCATTTTGTATAAAGAGCAGCTAGGAGGCCAGTGTTACTGGATCAAAGAGAAGGCATTGAGGCAAATCAGGTTCAAGAAGACTAGAAAGATAGGAGCAGGTGTTGGTAATGAAATGCTTTAAATACCAAACAGAAGATTTTGAATTTAGTCCTGCAAAGGATAGGAAGCCAGTGGAGTGCATATAAGTATGAAAATGACACAGGCAGATTTGTTTGGGGCATAATTTAAAATAAGGTCTTCCAGACTGCGTCACACACTCTAACCATTGTATCCCCCTAGCTGGCAAAGGTCTTAAATCACACTTAAATCACTGTGGCATTCTTTTTAATAACTTTGTCATCTTTCCCTTCACAGCAGTCTTTCCTTATCTTTCCCCACTTCCACATTCTTGAAATTCTGGGTCTTCAAAATCAAGGGAGAATTAAAAGAAACAAAAGAATAATAAGCAACCTGTCACTGAGTTGTTATAGAAATACCTTTCCGCCTTTTGTTCCCTTAAAAAAATCTTCCTTGAGGAAACTTATCAAACCCATTTTACAGGCAATCAGAAAAATGCCCAGAGAAGGCATGACACAGCACAAAATGACAGAACATTATCAGCAAAGCCAACCCTCAGGTCTAGATGTCTTTAGTCCTTTGGCTATCCCACTGAGACATGTTGCTTCTCAAGTGCTTTTTTAAATCCAGAATTGACTTATCTTGGGCTTCCAGAGGAGTTCAGTGCCTCAGTATTAGAATTAAGAAAAGGAATCTGATGGAGCCTACATTTTAAAAATCAGCAGCCTTTAAAGTATTGATTTTTCAGGGAGACTAACTCTAGATCACAAATTGTTGGAGATTTCCCATACATAACTTTGGATATGATCTAGTCATAGATTGGGAATAAACTAGCTGTCTTACCTATTTAATTGATTGTTCCCAAAAGTAATTAACCAATTTTAAATCATTCAGAATTGTAGCCTTTACACATTTACTTAAAAGAAATCCATTTGAGAATGTCCCTATCCATTTGTGAAAACATTCAGCCATAGGTATTGGACTCTTTATAGGAGAATGGGGTCTAGCCAAGCAAAATGCACGAGGAAAACAGCCTGTGAAAACTAGTCTATGCCAAAACAAAAAATGGGAGTTATTTTGGGCATTGGGATGGATTTGCTGCATGTTGATAATGCAAATATATAATAAATGCTGGAGGGAAATTGCTTTAACTTCAATTAAATTTAACAAGCATTTATAAAGCAACTACTATATGCAAGGCACTGGGGAAGGCTCTGGGAGTTTCTAATAGAAACTGGCAGCCTTTTATTGAATGAGCTTACAGTCTAATAGGAAAAAAAGAAAAGTGTTTAAGTAAATTCAATCAAGAGACATGTATTAAGCTCCAACTGTGTGCTAAAGACTAATGTAAGAGAAACTATGATAGTTGCAAAGGAAAGGATGGATATCTATTTTAACTGGCCAGGAAGGTTTAATGGAGACTAAGCTCCAGGAAAGTATCCATTCCAGATACGGAGGTAGAATTGTGCAAATAAGGTGTAGAATAAGGCGATGAGAGTGAGCTGCAAATAGGAACTTAAAAAGTTCACTCTTTTTCCTGGAACACAGAATACACAAAAGAGAATAGTATGGGATGAGGTTAGAAAGGGAGGTATTAGAGAATCATAGAAAGCCTTGAATGCTAGATCTAGAAGATCATCCTTTATTCTATAAACAATGTGCAGATGCTGTGGACTTTTCAGAAGCAGTGGGGCTAAGTGGTTAGAGTGCTGGACTTGGAGTTGACATAGATCTGCTTCTGAATCCCACATCTAACATCTCCTTGTGTGATCAAAGAACACACTTGAACCTCCTTGAGTTTCAACATCCTTATGTGCAAAAATTGGAGAAATAGCACCTTCTACTACCTACCTTGCTGGGTTTGGGGGAAGTTCCCATGACATAGCATATGGAAAATAATTGGTAAACTTTTAAGTGTGGTTATGGGTTGACTTCTTGAAAACCTTACCTGCCTCCTAGTGGTACCCGTTGACCATGGTACTCTTCTTCCTAAAATTATTTTGTATTTGTTTTGAATATATTTTATATTTACTACTCTGTATATGTATTGTTCTCCCTTCTCCCATGGCATGTTAACTCCTTGAGGGTAGGATCTTTTTTTTGTCTTTAAATCCCCAGCAACTAGCATAGTGCCTGACATATATTAGACCTTTGATAAAAGGTTTTTTAAATTGATTTGAATTGAGTAAGTAGGGATGAATGCCTCTTCCAATTCTGAATTCTGTACTTCTTGGTATAAATATTTTATAAATGTCACCTTATTTTTTGAGGGGAAGACAAACATGATACTAGTGGTGCATAAGGAAGATTACTCAGACAGTGGTATAGAGGATGGATTGTAGAAAGGATAGATGAAGGCAGGAAGTTGATTTAGGAGGTTCTTACTGTAGTCTTGATGAGAAAAAGAGAAGAAATGAACAATATACACTGAAGGTGGAAATACAAGGGCATGGCAACCTAATGGATATGTGGGATGAAAGAGAGAAATTATCTTACTTATGACCAAGACCTGAACATTTCTCATGAGTTGACCTTATTTTGACTACAACTTTCACTCTTTTGAGGGTCTAAGAGATAGCAAAAGAAAAGGGAAGACGAAGATTTCAGGGCAGACTGTCAGTCTGAAACATGGGACTACCATTATGTGATATATCACTGCAATATGAAAATGACCTCTGTATTCCAAAGTTAACCATAACATAAACAACTCAAGGACAACATAGCTTACCTCTCTGTAATTTAAGGTAGGTCTAGTCCAAAGGAAAGGAGCAGAGGTCCTAGAATTGAGATTCAGAGAAACTGCGTTCAAACCCAGGTTCAGTCAAATGCTACCTCTATTATCTTGGATAGGTTAACTTGATTTCCTTGAATGGAAGTAGCAATACAATTGCAATCTACTGCTACTGATTATCAGCCTGCTGAAGACAGGAGGGCTCCTTATCCTTCTTTATATGCCTCATGGTGTCCACCATAGTACTTTTCACAGAAGAGGCACTCAGTAAATATTTGAATAAATACTGAATTTCTTTATATCTGGCAGCACTGTCTATATTACACTTTAGATTTGTAACTGTTGATGAGATTTTGTTGTTCAGTTGTCTTCAGTTGTGTCCAACTCTTCATGACTCCATTTGGGGTTTTCTTGACAAAGACACTGCTTTGCCATTTTTTTTCCTCCAATTCATTTGACAGGTGAGGAAGCTGAGGAAAAGAGGGTTAAGTGGTTTGCCATGGATCACACTAAAAGTCAGGGGCCAGATTTGAATTCAGGAAGATGAGTCTTCATGACTTCCATGCCAGCCTTCTATCCACTGTCACCTAACTGCCATTAATGAGATCACATATACTCCAAATCATATATTGGTTCAATGAGGAGATATTTCCTCGGTACCTAATGTGTGCAAGGCATTGTGCTAGCAACTGAATTCATCTATTGAGCCAGCCATGAGTGTGATGGAATTATGCTAAGCTGGTACTCAAATCCTTGGTTCTAATCAAATAATTATAGTCAAATGTTGAATCTAACACTTATTACTACCACCACCACCACCACCACTACTACAACTAGTGAGCATTTCTATAGCACTTTAAATACTGCAAAGAATTTTACCAATATTATCCTTACAACAACCCTGGGACGTAAATGCTATTACTCTTCCCATTTGAAAGACTAAAAAAAGAGAAGTAGGCAGAGGTTAAGTGACTTGCCCAGGGTTATACAATGTCTGAGGTAGGATTTGGATAAGATAGGTCCTCTCTCTCCAAGTGCAGCACTCAATCCAATGTGCCACCTGCCTTATGACCCTGGGCAAGCCATCGAACATCTCTAAACTTCACTTAAATTTCCTATAAAATGTAAATAGTAACAACTGTTCAGTCTTCTTCTTAGCATCGTAGATTTAGAAGTGGAAAAGGAGAGTTATCATGTCCCCTAGGCATACTTAAGCTAGGGGTCCATAGAGTCCCAAGGGGCACAAGAATAGATTTCAAGGTGTCTCTTAACTTGGATGGGGAAAAATAAATTACATGTTTATTTTCACTGACCACTATCTGAACTTTATCATTGCCTGCAGTTAAGAATTAAAACAAACAAATGGTGATCTGAACCAGAATCCCTAGACTTTAACCAGACTGCTAAATGGGTCCATTTTACATACAACAGGAAATTAAGAACCATTGATGAACCCCTAATTTTACAGATGAAGAAACTGAGTGTGGTTCAGCAAGAGTAATCTACTTCCTCACAGCCAAACAGGGAGTAAGTCACAGAAGTCGGATTCAAAACTCTGACTCTAAATCTAGCACTTTCACAGTTAAAATGAGGGGCAGCTGGGTAGCTCAGTGGAGTGAGAGTCAGGCCTAGAGACAGGAGGTCCTAGGTTCAAACCCGGCCTCAGCCACTTCCCAGCTGTGTGACCCTGGGCAAGTCATTTGACCCCCATTGCCCACCCTTACCAATCTTCCACCTATGAGACAATACACCAAAGTACAAGGGTTTAAAAAAAAAATGAGGACTAGGTGAGGTTGTTGCATAATCACATTGAGAACTAGATTAGATTTAAATAATACACACATATAAAATAAACACATGTACACTTACATATATATACATTGTATGTTATATATATATATAAATACATCACACATATTTTATTCACAAAAGTTGAAATCAAAATAGCATTCTACCTTATGATAATGGAAAAACTGATTAATATTGAATCAATACTGATTACCAACTTTTATGGGGTTATATGAGACCAAAACTTTATGCTAAATAAGAGCAAATGTTGAAAATAGTACATTAGATTTCTTCTGAACATTGTCAGCATTAAGTTACTAGAACAATTTTTATTCAACAATTTCATCATTTTAGTGAATTGAAATTCTCATATTTATTAAAATTAGAACCCAGAATGTTAAATGGCTAGTGTTTTTTTATCTTTTTGATAAATCCATGACTTTATTACAAAAATCTTGATGGCTAATATCAAAATAGGATTTTTCTTCTCTTTGCTTTTCCACCCAAGTTCATGCCTTTAAAATTTATATTTTTACCTTATCATGCAATTGCAAAAACCATTTGATTGCCAGGACAGGCAAGAACTTATTAACAAAACTGCAAAGTCCTCTTTTTGATTTTTCACCTGACCCTGGGTGCCTCACTAAATAGCCCCTCTAGCACTTTAAAGGCATGATTTTTCAGTGGCAGAAAAATTTAGACCCTTTGCACTATATTCACACTGTGGTTCAAAGGGATTTTTCATTCAGAGGAAGTGATAATCCCTTAAAACTGAAAGCCAGCTCTTTCTGAGGCTCATCTCATCACTGGTAATGAGATGTGTGGCAACTGCTGGTGCCAAGGAATTAATGATACCCAGGAAGTAAAGAATAGAAAACCCGGGTTTGTGAATTATGCCTGTTGTTCTGTGTCTTCTGAGCAGGAAAATGGAAAGATCCTCTGCCATCATACTTATTATGATATTAAAACTATGGGAATTTGATCAGATAAAAGAAATGCTAAATGAAATTTCTCCATCTAAACACTCATGTCAAGAAAGGCAATTTTAGTAGTGCAGTGGTGTAGCATTTTGTTTTTTCTGCAATAAAGCCATCAGATCAATAAAAAATTATGTAGCAGATTATTATTACACTGTGCTCACCATAGCTCTAATCGTAAATAATACAGCAGTTATCCTGGTTATATTAATTATAATTAGAATGCAGATAATGCAGACGGTCTTTTATTACTAGAGCCAAATCAATTTTCCAGTGTTATTCAATGCAAGGTCACACAAAGTTGTTGAAGCTCTTAGACTTCTTATGAAATGACCTGCATATGCAAGAGAGGGTTTGGCTCAGCTGTGCAAGAAACATTGACTGGGAAAACGCATTGAAATAATTAGAGCCATGAACTCTTGCCTATAATGGCAGAATTTCATTTTATAAAGTAAGCAGAGCTGTAATCCAACCTCCTTTATGGTGGGAAGCCTCATAAATCTTTCAGAGAAGACCAAGTCTTATGTTTAGGGGTAAAGCAGAAATCAAAATGAATTTGTTTGGATTGTTGCTCTTCCCTCTATTCCTTCTGTTCTGTACCAATGTGTCATGGCTTTTAAATGCATAACTGCACATAACAATAGTGAGAAGGAAACAACAAAATCACAATGTAATATACCATAAATACATCCGACTTTTTTTTTCCCTCAAAGACTCAGGCAGGTTTTTTTTTCTTTTTAAAATTCTTTTTCTATGTTGTTACATGGGGGCATAAGCAGCAAAGAGGGTGCAGGGGATGGGGGTAAGGGCAGGGGATAAGGCACAACATGGGACCTAGAGATGAGAGCAAGAGGACAAAGAGAGAGACAAGGATATTCTAGGGGCTAAAGTGAATCAAAGTAAGGGAGCCAGGCAACCTATAAAATGGAAGGGGCAAAGCAGAAGTGAATAATGAATTACTAAAGCTAAAATTAAGGGCTCAGGAAACCAAGTCAGGGGGCAAGAATAGTCATAGTCCAAGCAAGCTTCACATCAAGAAGCCAGAAGGTCGGTGGGGGGAGAAACAGGAGCTGTGGTTCAAGGCAGGCAACCAGGGGAATTCCAAAATTCTTTGATCTTGCCAGGTCTGCAAGTAAAACATACAAGTGATTCTACTTTGTCTAATTTGAAGTTGATTGCTTTTTGTCTTTTTTTTTTTTAACACTTCTGTCTCAGTAAGAAAAAGTCTCTGAATCTGGGCTTTTACATATGAAAAAGAATGCTGAAGGTAGTTAAGGTACATTGATCTAGATCTGTTTGGGGAAATAGCAAGGTAGGGTTAAAGAAGAAATCCTGCTTGATACATAACAAAAAACATAATCAAGTGGCATGAAACAATGGGAAGGCTACTGAATTTGGAGTCAGAAGACCTGGGTTCAAATTTTGACTGCTACTTGTAAGACCTTGGGCAAATCATTCAGCACCTTTGTTTCATCATCTATATAATTAGAGGGGTTCAATCCTTAAATTAACCCCTTAAATCCCTCCACATCTAAATCTATTATCCTATAGCTACAACTTTCAAACAAGGCAATCTATTGTGTTTCTTTTGTAACAGAGATTCTTAACTTTTTTTTGCACAATGGGTCCCTTTGGAAGTCTGGTAAAACAAACAGATCCTTTCTTTGAGTAATGTTTCTAAATACATAAAATAAAGTATACAGAATTACAAAGGAAACAAATTATATTAAAATACACTTATCAATTTTTTAATCGCTGTTTTAAGATACTCTGTTCTATAAAGAATACAACCAGAATGGCCAATTCTACAGTATAGCCTTTACATCACATAGTAGGGTTAGATTTTTGGTTTTACCAAGGGAAAGAGACAGACTTGTTGAGGAATAGTTCGCTTGGCAGCTTTATTTATTTTCTTTAAAATTCTCATCATCTTTGATGATTTCAAGTGAAAACCTTCTGGTTTTACTTATTTAATTGGGTATAATGTACCTTTCTGTAGCTGGAGGAAAAAAATTGTAAGAGAATCTCAGATTCACATCTTTTATAAACATTGGTTTCATTTGTTGAAGAGAGAACAGTATATAGGAAGATAATTCCCTTCTGCATCAGGTCTCTTTTTTTTAGATACTTAAAAAAAGATTATGTAGTAAATGGGCCTTTCTGAATATGATATTATTGGTTATGTATGAATGTGCTCTTACAACAATGACTAATACAGAAGTGCATTTTGCATGACAATAAAAATAAAAATTTCAAAATATGATATTAAATGAGTTTGAAAAATATAGTAAGTTATTATAACATGTGTTGTTTGAATCCTACTATTTGGGAAGAGGAGAGGTAGTTTGCATAGTGTATAGAAAAGTTCTTTTGGAAAGCCCTGGGTTCAATTTCTGGTTTTGGCATGTGCTAACAAAGCATCAAGACTATGCTAAATATGATGGCAGTGGAAAAGCAATTTTTACACCAAGAGTTCCAAAGACCAAAGGGATCATAGATAAATCCAGATTTAAAAAAAAATTCAATTAAATATCTAAAGGAAAAATGAATTTTAACACATCAATTTCTGATTATCTTGTGAATCAGTTAGTTAATGAAATATACCACCTAGAAAGAAATTGAATATGGTATATATAATTTTAAAAAATATGGAATTTAGTTCTAAATGTCAATCTACTTTTCTAATATCATTAATCCAGGAGTCACTGATTCAGCTACAATGACTTAGAAATAATTTACTTAAATATCAAAAGGGGCCATTTCCTTATGTGACCTTAAACAGCATATGACAAAAACAGAAGAGATTCATATCTTTCTTAAAAAGGGAACCTTTGACTATGGTAACACTTTTTTTTCCCCTCTAGGGGAAATTAAATCAAGAGGGACTTCATAGTATTCAGCACTCCTTAGTAACCTCTCTGTGTTATTTGGACCTTGCTTGTTTGCTTTCTAGGCATGAAAACTTTTTAAATAAGCTTACCACTGAGACAAAGAGAGAGACTCTTCAAAAAAAAGTTAAAATCAAGCAATTATATGCTATGATAAAGGCCTATCATACAACTCCTTTCCTTTGTACCCCATTCAATCCACAGTCTAGTTCCTCATGGGTTTTGTTGCTTTAAGGCTCTGTCTATCTCAGAGGTAGCATGTGTATGGGAGGAGGCAGGGATTGCTATGGTAAGTACTGGAGCTTCATATAATAGGATTGGGGAATTATTTTGAGTCCAAAACATAAGAAAAAAAGTCTAAAAGTGACCTTGTCGACTGAATTAACTTCTGTGTGATTCCGCTTTAAAATGATATGCCCAGTATTATAATTTTACTGCCAAAAACTGGGAACCTTTCCAAATTTTGACTTACAAAATTATTGTACTTCCAAATAATTTTTAAAAGACCTAAAGCTTTTTGAAGACTTCTTTTTGTTGAGTGCAGTAATAGATGTTTTGCTAATATCCTATGCAAATGGCCAACACCATAAGTTAGAACTACCCTTAGGCAGTCTTATCTTCTGTCCAGGCTTTTATAAGGTGTTTGTTTTATTCCTGAAAGCCTGAAGCTGGAACACCTAGGGTTTAGTCTTTTTTTCTGACTTGTTTCACTCCACTCTTCAACTGCCTTTACTTTCACCTCTCATCATCTCTGGCAGTCAGCATCCCTTAGGTAGGGAAGCTTGATGCAAAATTCATCCTAGGCATAAAAGCAGAGATCATCTTTCCCTAGAAAGGTGACTGATTACAGTTTTGTTTTTATTTGGTCTTCACCAGTCTTTCCTCAACTCACCCCTGTTCCATTCTCCTAGCATTGTGACCTTCCTCAAGGTATACTTGCTGACAAAATGGAAGAGGCAGGTATTATTAATGAGACCTTAAAATAGCCCAACACTTAAAAGCTTAGTGGAATGTTTTATTATTTAGCGATTGCTTTTCTTCACAAAATTTTATTTATATGATATTCTTTACGACTCCTTCTATCAATTTGCCAGACTAAGCCATCTAATCAGCTGCTTGTTGCAAGTGACAGGACCTCTAGCAATATTCCCAGAATATAGCATCCTCTTCCCTTCTGTATCAGATGCCTGTTCCTATATGGGAGGATTAGTTGCAATAATACAATTCAATAGAGTACATGAAGAGAGCTGGTCCTATGTGTCTCTGATCTGTGCTTGCTTTCATTACCACTGTTTTAGAAATGGCCTTTATGCCTCCTGGTCTCAACGTGAAGCAAAGAGTACCATCTGGACACCACATGTGAAAAAGTCGGAGATCTCTAGGTTAAATTATGCCCGAAAGGACATTCTCTTGTCAGTTAAGCTGCTATGTATTTCAGCCTGATAACTAACAAAATTATAGTATGGTAATTTTAATTGGAAACTATCCATTTTTATCTTCAGGTTTTCCTCTTTTATCCCCGCTGGCAACCATCCTTTGTGTTCGACTTCTATGCACTGGTGCCCATAGCAACACCCATGTGTAACAGCAAAACCATTGTGGCCCCAGAGTTTCTGTATATCAGAATTTGATAGTGACATTGATCCAAACAGCAGGATACAGTTGCATAATATGGCACCATTCTGTAATTTCTTAATTTGCTGCTCTTGACTTTTCTTGGGGCTCTAGAAAGTCATTTGATAATTAGGGTAACAAAAGTGGGATTCTGTTTAAATAAACTTGAATATTAACATTTCTTCATCCCTTCCTGGTACATGAGCCCAAGCAACTTCAAGTACTACAATCAAAAGTTAAATGCACATCTATTGTAATAAGTTACAGACTTTATAGGGGTCCCTCATTTAAGCCAGCCAGGTTAGAATGTTTTCAAGGTAGAAGCTAGAAAACTATGTTGGTACTGTTCTACATATATATGTATACACAAATATATACATAAATATGTTTGATGAAGCAATATAATATATTGGTAATTATGTTATATTGCCTTATTCATAAGAGCAGTTAAAATGCTTTATCCATAAATACTCCTGATCTTCCTAGGCAGAAATTATATATTCTTCCTCTAAATACTTATAGGAGGGAAAGAGAAGAGAAGAAGCTAAGTGTTTATGTAGAACCTACTATGTGCCAAGCACTATGCCAAGTCCATTTTTATAAATATTGTCATTGATCTTTGCAACAACCCTTAGAGTTACATGGAAGGTTATATTCCATCAGAAAGTCAGTAGCCTCTTTTGGCCAATGTCTATGAATCTTGTCTGTGTTAGCAAGAAGTTCACAGCTGAACTATTAGCTGGACTCAAGCCTTAGGACCATGCAATTAACTGTGCTGCAAATTAAAATGGATATCAGTCTTTTTAATATGATCTATCACACATCCAAATGACCTTTAACATTTCTCTAAAAAATGATTAGTTGATGCTGCCCAATTGGGCAGTGATATGTACTTAAGTATATAAGACTTATACAGAACTTAAAATGAGAATATATTCTACCATCAACCAACATCAGAGTTGGCAAATATTTTGACTCAGGGATTCTGATCTTACTGAGATGAGATTTTCTTAGTAGTTCCTCAAATCTTCTAAGCTTTCTCTTGTCAGAATATAGCCAGGAGATGGCTCGCCCAATCACCTGGAAGCAAGAAAAAGTTACCTTGGCATGATCAATATAGACCTGTCCAAAATAATGAAGAGTTTTAGATGGGCTATGAGCCCTAAAACTGAGGAGAGCAGCAGTTCAGTTGGTACATTTTTCTGGGATACTTACCAGTTTGCCATAGTTCCCCAAAGGTAGTCCATCCAGTTCACACCTAAGAATCATCCATCTACATGGTAATAACCCTGCTGCCCAAATTGTCACCTTTTCAGGTACCAATTGGGTAGAATCCTGCTGAGTTCTGGGACTTTATCCCAAACAATTATCATTTGAGAATGTCCCATGTAGTTCTGAGATCCTTGATAGGGGGGAAAAGGAAGAAGACAAAATTGTACTTTTCCCTTGGTCCCACCTCATATTTGGCCCATATGTAATAAAGAGCTGTCCATGAAAAGATACTTAGAGGGTCCTGGCACAGGGCTATAATCAAAAAGTGATGCAATTATCATAAAGAAACAATCGGATAGGGAAGAAACAGTCAAGAGGCATGCCTACAATCTAAGTCAAAAAAATAGGGATATCAGATTTGAAAAGATAAAAGAGATGGGTGAGCTAAATGGATTTGAATTCATACAAATAGTATGTTTTCTAATTTAACATATGCCATATAATGAGAAGGCCACTACTGCCTTAAAAAAAAAAAAACTTCTGTAGTAGACTGTAATGCAAACATCCTTGTGATACAAACTTTAACTGAGTAGATTTATACCACTGTCATCAGTGTTTTTCACATTAGAAAAAGCTGAATTTACCCAGTCCTGAGTAGGGATTCCTACTATTCATCCCAATTCACCCTCTAGTTCTTTCTTATTCATCAGTCAGTTCCAGAATGTTTGTTTTCCCCTTTTATTTTCCTGATTTTTGAAAAATAAAATGACTAGGAAGGCTAGGTAAGTCAAGGATTTGTTGAATGCCTTTTCTTTTAATACATACGGTATTTTAGCAAAGGTATCATACTGAGAGTAGACCTCCATCGTAATTGGAACCAATGTTGAGATCTTCTTTTCCTCTTCTTTTAACCATGATGTGAGAGAAACCAGTGTCTCCCCTTGGGAATTACAAGAGAGATCCCCTTCTGGAGAAGGAAAAGTTAGTAACTAGGAGAGATTTCTGACAGCCTGGCGGTGGGGGCAGGAATTTGAATAATCTCACCTATATAAAGAAGAAGTAATTTGGGGGCAAAGAGGCACTTTGATGGCTCCTGAGAAAGGGGGTGATCTTTAATGCTCATCATATAAAGATGATTGAATTTTTATTTTTTGATTTATTAGTAATAACTGACTCCAAAACCAAATTGTGTTTTTTTCCTCCCTAACCCTGCCAACATGTACATGACCTTTAGAGATAGACTTCAGTGGCAAAGACTTACCAGAAGACAATAAAGATACCGAGATCGGAAACAATTGCTAGGATTGGAGTTAACTGGAGAAGTTCACTTCTGTTTTGAGGAGATATTAAGAGTCATGATTTTGAAAGAGAAAACCAGTTACATATTCAGCATGTTTTTGATACAGATTTTAAAACATCTAAGTGATTTTAAATCTAGAAAAATTATGCTCCCCCAATTTAGCTGAGACACTTGCATTTCAAAGACTTAAATTCAATAGTAAAACAACAGTCCTAGAAACATAAAAGGAAAGTACAGAATAAAGAAGGAATAAAGTCAAAGAATCACCATATTTCTCATACTTGAAGTTTGGCTCTTTTGATTGAGCTCATCATTTTTTTTGCCAGAAATTAACACATGCATTATTGCAAAAGCAAGATATTTGATCAAAAAGGAAAACGAAGAGTGATTTGGTTGTTTGAGATGAAATAAGCACCGGTCAGAAAGCTTCCAGAACAACTCAGGATTGTGACATAGTTGAGAAAGGGTTCAAGTCATGGTTATTCCTAAAACAGAAATAATGACTTAATTTGAATTTAATGCTATAAATATTATATATTGTTAACCATAAAAGTCAGCAGTACCAGCATTTATTTTGATAGGATAGGGAGGAAAGACTAGTAGATATCATGAAAACTGTCACTACTTTCGTAGAAACTGCCTTTTCTGTTGACCTTATGATTTTTTCATTTAAAATCTGATTACATAATCTCTTAAAATATATTTTGCACTGATAATGAAAAATATTTGTTAAGCACCAGTTATGTACCAGGTACTGTGGGAATAAAAACAAACATATGAGGCAGCCCTGGATATAAATGAATTTATATTATTACTTATTTTTATCAACTAATAATAATTTACAGTTTCATAGTGTTTTAAGATTTACAGAGTATTTTATTACTAAACCACCTCTGAGTTGCTCTTATTGCTCTATAATTTATACAATTATATAATAAAATGAGTTTCCATATAATATTGCTATTATATCACCATATTAAAGATGAAGAAACTGAGGCTTGGAGAAATAAAGTGATTTGCACAGGGTCAACCTAGAAAATGTCTAAGGCAGAATTAAAACATCTTTGTTTCTGATTAAAAAAACTCTTGTTCAGAATAAAGGAAAATAATGATTCCATTTTATTAGCCTCTTGTAAAAACACATCCGACATTCTGATCATCCTACATATTGACAAAGTAGAGAATATTCAGAGAAGGTTAACCAAGATGATCAGGATAGTAGAAGCATTGTTGTATAATGGAAGCATTTGGAAGTATCTGGCTTTCAGAAGAGAAAACTTAGGGAGACATAACTACTTCATTTATATAAAGGGCTATCAATTAAATTCAACCAATATAGTTATTTTAATAGATTTATCCAACTGTCTTATGGAACACCCATCACACTGACTTGCAAATAATAGGTGCTTAATAGATGTTTCTTGAGTTATAGTTTGTTAAAATAATTAAACTACTCTTCTTCATTTCAGAAGGCAGAGCTGGAAAATTTCAAAGCTTCAGATTTCACTTAGAAAGAAAATCTCCCTAACATTTAGCCCCAAATAAAAATGGGTCTTGGAAAGTAATGAGTTTTTCATTCCTAGTGTTATTCAAGCAGACATTAGATGACAACAAGTTAGAGTAGTGGGAGAGGGGATTCCCACTAAAGAGATGACCTTTGAACTGCTTTCTGACTAGGATTCAAAAATTCTTGAGTAGGAATGATCTTAACTCCTCCAGAATTCTATTATCTCTTAATCTCAGATGCAAAATAATATGATTCTCTAAGGGTCAGCAAGCTATAATTCTCCTTCTTTCTGTTTTCTTACTCCCTTCTAACCCCTTCCCTCCCAACTATGCCACTGCGGCTTCAGAAGACAGAGAATTCTCTTCAATATCAAGTTCATTGTACTTCTCACAATAAAGAACTTGCCAGTTTACATCTGTTATCAGCAGTCTAGGATATCAGTCTTTATAAAACCATGAAATCATTTCCTATTTGGGAATAATTAGCTTCAAAATGTAGAATCTTCTAGGATTATCAATACAGTATCATAAAATTCATTTTTGTTATTCCTTTTATAAAACCAAAGTATACAAATATATTAAATAGATATTTTTTCATTAAATCATGATAAAAATTTTCTGGGTGACCTTTTGATATATTTCGTATGGAAAATAATTAAGGAAAGAAATGGTTTTTGTCATCCTTTATAAATTCAGATTAATTGCCTGGTATTAAAATATTGTATGATTTCTTACTTTCTTAT
Organism: Gracilinanus agilis; assembly: GCF_016433145.1. Lineage (NCBI taxonomy): Eukaryota > Metazoa > Chordata > Mammalia > Didelphimorphia > Didelphidae > Gracilinanus > Gracilinanus agilis. Next base: position 647,075,191 of record NC_058130.1, read on the forward strand.
TTAGAGATTTATGTAGCAGCATCTAATTGACCTCACTAGTCATGGATGATATGATTAAATGTAAAAGCAGTTCACTTTTTTCTCACTTGTCAAGTAGGGCAAAAATATTCTAAACAGATCAAGTTCTTGCAGATAGGTCAAACCGTAGTAGAATATGTTTGAACAATTCTTCCATGCTACGATTACAAATAGGAAGAGTTCTCAGAAAGATTTTTCAGTATTCCAGTTCATGCCTTTATTGAGGACATACACTCTGATTATCAAAAGTATGTTCCATACCTGACCTTAAAAGATTTTCTATTAAAAAAGAAGCTTGTGTGTGCTTCTGTATTTATCAAAAATGCTGTTTTCTGGAAAAATCATGAACAGGATTTTTTCTTGAACATCTTTGCTATCTATATTTATTTTTACATAACTATTCCATTGGGTTGCTTTCATTTTCCACTTTTGCCAAGCTCAAAATATTTGAAACATACCTCTATCATCACAAAACTGTTGCACAGATAATTGTTTTCAGTAAATTTGGGTGGAATAAAAAAGTAATTTTTCATAGGTATAATAATCCAAATGCCATAAAATAAAGGAAGGTAAATGCTCTGATTTTTCTGTAGAAAACCAAATTATTACTTCTTTGAGAAAATACAGTCATTTAGTATTTTCAAGGGAGAATATAACTTTTATTCAACACTTTAACATTTTGCTTAATAATAATGTCACACTGTTTTGTGATATATTGGCATATTGAAATTAAGACCAGGCCAGCACACTGTCAAAGTAATAGTAATGTTAATAAATGGCTTGAATTTATATAGCACCACTTTTCTGAGGAGTTCAATGTACTTCACATATTTTATCTAATTTGTCCTCACAACATCCCTGTAAGTTAGGCAGGGGGCAGGTATAATTAAAGATTAGATGTGTCAGTTATCCATTGTTATTAAAACACATTAAACTGGATCTCTTCAGTCTGCTAACTGAACCAATTAAGTAGTCATGTCACTTATCAAAGTACCAATTACTTGATTTTTGTTACATCATAATTCCTTCTCCATTTTCTCCTAGAGTAATATTGCACTTTCCTTGATTTTTATATTCATCTATATTGTGGGAAAATGGGTTTGGGGAAGGTTAGCAAGTTTGCCATATCTTGCTGCATAGCACTTATGTTATTATTGATAAGTTATTGACAGTGATACTTTATGGCATTGAAAGAATAAATGTTCCTACTTTGTTCCAAGACAGTAATAGATGTGTTAGTAATATCTGATTAACTCCAGAATCGTCTCTAAATTTTCATATATTTATATTTCTTTTTGCATGCTTAAATATTGTTTACATAGCTAATCCACAACCTTTTGGCTTGTCATGAAGAAACTCTGCTTTTAGAAAACCTATATCACTAAAGAAATATCATCAATGATCTTTATTAGAATTTATTATAAAATTAGGAATGTTAAATCAACATCTACCTATTGTGCTAAGTGTCACAACTTAAAAAGGGTTATTTACAACCTCAGGCAACCTTTACAAGAAAGCAGCTTACTTTTAATCTTTTAATATTTGACACTGTCTTCATTTATTCTTCTGTTTTCATTATCGTTGATTCATATTTGATATTTAATAATCTCTTTTAATACCAATGTATAAAGAGTGATATTTTACTTTTATCCCACCCAATACTACAAATGTTAGTAAAAGGATTATTTTGAGAACTAAATTTCATCTCATTAAGCTCATTTTTACCTAAAATGACCTGAGAGTAGATACCCAACAAAGACCCAGTAAAAAAATTCAGACCCAGGCACTGAATTTCATTTCTCATATCGAAAATAAAAAAGAATTAATAAAATCAAGGTACTACTCACTAGGTTGTAATTGGTTGGAAATTTGGGAGCAAGAGGTATTTCTAAAAAGTTAAGAGGTCTGGTGCTTTATTTTTTTCCTAAGCCTTCTTTTCCACAGTTAACTCTGTAAGCATGGTATTGAAGCTTTATTTACATTTTGTATAAACTCTATGAATGAAAGAGACTTGCCAAAGGTACTGAGAATATGCACCAATGAAATGAGGTATTTGCAGTTCCACAGGCACAAAAATTAAATTATTCTGAAAAGTTCCATCATTGAGGTGGAAATATATGAAAGAGGAGTTACTAAAAATATTATAAATGGTGCTTCATAGGGAATTGTTTAAAGATTATGAAGGTAAAAAGAATACACTATGGAAATGGACAATAAAAAGTACCAATTTAATGAGCAAATATAATGCCTAGTATATCAAATATAAAAATTTAAGCTCCTAAGGTTCTAGAAAGGACACAAAGAAAATAAAGCAGAATGAATTAATGCTAGTTAAAAGGGGGTAAGTAGAATAATAAGAGCTTTTACAATTATATCAGGTGAAAAGAAGTACTATCCTGAAAGTGGACCCATAAATAACTTAGAAAGTAGATGAAATCAATATTTTAAATGGCTAAGCTACTTAAGTTTAAACAATTTTAGCAAAAAATAATAAAAGCTATAGAAATTATTAAGTAATGGACACCATATTAATATACATGATACTTAAGTTAAGGAAATACATAGAAAATTAAACATAATCATCAGATTTTTAAGGATATTAACTTGGTATTTCCTAGTTCTTTCCTTTTAGGTATCTATGAACATTTATATCACATGCACAAATATATATATATATATATATATATACAGAAAGAGAGATAGAGAAGAGGAGAGGAGGAGAGTGGAGAGAGAGAAAGAACTTAGAAAATACCAAATTCAGGAATTGTAAGGAATTAATTGCTATATATAGAAAATATAAACATGATTTTAGCACATGTCTTTTACTGAAAGCAGTGCTGTGACAACAGTTTTACCGATTTTCAGTTTTGTTTTTTTTATAAAATGTTAACTTGACTGGACTGATATTCTAAATTTGGTCTCAAAGTGGGGTCTATGAAGTGTTTAAAAATATCTTGATAACTATTTCAATATAATTAATTTCCTTAGTGATCTTAGATAATTTGTTATGCATTTAAAAACATTATTCTGAGAAGCATTCTTCAAGTTTCATAAGATTGCCAAAGGAATCCATGACACACAAAGAGGTTAAGAATCTCAAGTCTAAATGGCTAGGCAGAATAATATACCTATCTCATTTCATATATATATATATATATATATATATATATATATATATGCATTTATTTTAATGTTAACAAAATTATTTATTGGGCAAAGATGAAGATGTTTTCCTATCAAGGAATGTGTCATTCTTCTATGAGTATTTCAAGTCATAGATTTGAAATACCAAAGTCATTAAGGTGCTGTATGGCTTGGTTTAGAGTGTACCAATTTAATTTAATGAGCAAATTAACCAAATGCTATGAAACTTTTTAAAAATAAGTCAGTTTCAGAAGATCACGAATTTGAAGTTTCATGGGACCTCAATGGCCATTCAGTCTAAGCCTTTCAGACTAAGAACAAGAAAGATTCAGTTATTTTCTCAAAACCACAGGGGTAATAGCAAACAAGAAGGTTGTGATTTTTAACATGAAATAAGTATAGAATAAGAATCCTCTGACTTCAATTCCAAAATCTTTCTTCATGACACCCAAGTTCTGAAAGTTGTCTGACATTTTTTAAGATAAAGTTAAGGGGTACATGGCTAGTAAATATCAGAGACATTATATAAAACAAGTTTCTTGACTCTGAGCCCGACACCATTTACTCTGCCATATTTCCTCTACAAAATATAAAGAATACCTAGGGAAAATCAAAATAACTGACTCAGTGCCTAGAGTTCTCATTCAAAGAAACAGTACAAAGCCAATATTATTTTAAGGGTAAGAAGTTGCATTGGCATTCCATAATTTCTTTTTCAATGATCAGATTATTTTAAAATATGCTACTTGAAAATCAGAGGGGTTTAATTTGGGCAAAAAAAGGTTAATAAGCAAAAGACCACACATTTAGAGGTAGATGGGTACAAACTCCTCATTTTGGGGATAAGGTCCTGAATCAAACAAATCTCCTGATATCCATCATAGAAAGAGTGAATTGAACCACAAAGATCAATCAACAAGATTTAGAAGTTATACTTTATTTGTCAGATTTAACTTTGAACATCATGTTAATTTTTTATGTATAGGGAGAGTCAGACTTTTGATTTCCTTGAGGTTGAGAACTCCTTATGAAGAAACATATTTTTTCAATGTATTTTATCAAAGTATATGAACAGTTCTTCAATTTTTGTTTCTTAAGGAGTTGTCCTGGGACTCTGAGGAATTACATGACTTGCCCAAAGTTTCATTTGCCAGAGGCAAAACTTGAGTCCAGGACTTCCCATTTCTGACTGCTTATATTTCACTGCTAAATGCCAATTGTTACTTCAAATAGATAAAATATTCATTACAAAAATAATAGATACATAAGAATCCATGGAAAGATGAACATCATTAAGGGAGTCATGACTAAATCAGTAAAGAAACAATGCAATCTTACAAATCATAGCTTTGATTGCACACATACTAACCTAATATATAAGGTCAAGTGGAAGGTGCATTGGTGCAAGTTACTGACCAGCTTGTTGGCAGCTGTCTAGTGCTCAGCATGAACTAAATTAGTTGGGAAGTGAGCCAGTGATAAAAATGCATTTTTCTCCATTCTACAAGTGATGCTGAGGAGTCTTTACTTCCTATGGCCTGATTCAAGATGATTAGGACCACAGCCAAGCTTTCCCATTCTAAGTTGTACTGACAACAGGGCAAACATAGGGGAAAGCTGACAGAATTGTTAATAACCCTCAGTCTAAGTTTTAGCCACCTTTCTGTTTCCTGCTATGTTAGATTTTCATAGTTACGGAAAATTTCTCTGATTTTTTTAAGCAGAAGGATTCTCAACCATTTAGAGATTAAACCTTGTGATTGAGACATTTCTAATCTATTTCTTTACACCTTTCCTCTTAATAATATGTTACATTTGCATAGCATTTTGTAAATGTTGTTACAGGTTTAAAGTGAAAAATACCATAATAAATATCCTTTATTGATCATTTGGATCCTCAGAACAGCCTAATGAGGTCATTAGGGTGAGTTCTGTCATCCCCATTTTATATGACAAACTTGAGGATCAAACCTGAGGGTTAAGTGACTTACCAGATTTCATGTGCCTTCTAAGCAATATATCCAAGCCTAGAACCCAGGTCTTTCAATTTCCAGTCCATGTTTCCTATACCCCATATTGGTATCTTCCATTTAGAAATTGCTATGACCACTACTTTAAATGATTCTCTTCTTTAACATTGATAAATAGATTTATCATTTTCAAAGAAATAACAAAGTCTTTTTGGAGAGGATAGATACTTTAAGGCCCAGTATTTTTTTTCCAGACTTAGCAAGTTTTTAAGGAAGAGGAGATCATAAACCAGGTAGCAACCATGGTAATACAATCAATAATTTTTTTATTATGTCATTAAAGTCACTTCATCTACCTGGGCCTCAGATGTCTCATCTATAAAATGAAAGGGGTCAACTAGATAATCACTTAGGGCCTTTCCAGCTATAATGAACTATTAAAATGTCTATGAAATACCTAGAAATATGAAGGACTTGACCATTACCAATTAAGCAGTTTATTTTCCTTTATTTCATTATATACTCTTTATTTCTTGAAAAATTACATCAATTTCAATTATTAAAAGATGGTCATGCTTCTGAATAAGAGAATTAAAATTCATATTTTTAGGGATCCACAAGATAGAGAAAGGAATAAGGGATAGGACGAGAACTATGACTTCACAAATGTTGGCAACTTTAAAACACAAAGAAACTTCCTCTGCCAATATAAATCATGATCCTATGTCTTCCTGAATTTGAAATTTAAAATTATTGAAGTTTTATTATAACCATATACAGAAGCGGAATGAAATAATGTATACAAAATGATTTGTAAGCATCAAACTGTCAATGTAAGCTTGGCCTCATGATTTTTCTGTCACCTATTTGTTGAGATTGATAGGTAGCTATCAGTTTATTAAGGCCTCTTGATTGACCAAATCAAGAAGTCAAAAAGCATTTATTAAGCCCTAATTAAACCTCTCTTAAACTTGAACCCTATCTTCATAGACTCTGTAATTTGTATATATGAAGTCTGTAGCCAGGAAAATGTGATGAATTTCAGTTGTCTGTATAGAGCTCAAATGCATGATTATGGTCTCATGAACATGTTATTCTAACCTGTGTGTAGGAGCAAGTAAAATAGCGTATCTACCCAAATGTCTCCTGTGGCAATGAAAATATTAGAAAGAAAACTAAAGAGTATTAGGATCATTCAATGCATTATTTAACAAATATTTATGAAGTCTAGCAAGTGCTCAGCACTGGACCATTTTATAACGAATGATTATTTGTTGTATTAGAAACCATAGATGAAATTTTAAACTCAAAAGGGTACTTCTCTGAATAAAGATGAGGTTGGTTAATTTAATTTTAAATGGAATCCCTTTAGTGTAATTGACATCTTATATGATGTCTCACTATAAATAAAATGAGTAGTCTTAAAATTCAAGAAAAATAATGTTACATTTCTGCAAATTATATGAAAGCTAGTTCCTAAAAAGACAGCTTTAGCATTTTAAAATGTGCTGAGTACTTATTGGCTGAAGAAAAAAGTAATGATTTATGACATACCTATGATCTACAGTATGATTTTAGTGTGATTATAAAGCTGTCAGTATGAGATACCTTACCTATATCTGTCTCTGTCGCAATAAATTTGCCTCATTCTGTATATAGTTTCCAATGGCTATGGCTCTTTTCCATTTCTTTAAAATTCAAAACCTAATTAGAGTATTTCATGCCACTGTATTGTGTCATATTTTGGAAATTAGCATGACGAAGAACCATTTTAAAATGTGACAGTTGCATTATTAAGAGATTGGGATTATTCTTAATCTTCTAGCAGGATTTTGCTTTGAGTTGTTCTAGGTCATCTTGTTTATGAACAAAAATGTGCTAAGAGTAGATTTACCAGAGTCCAGAATGTACTTACTTTGTTCCATTAAGCATTTATTAAATTCCTCCTGTGTCCAAGGCAATGTAAAAAAAGGTTGGGGACACACACACATCATCATCATCATATTTACACTATCTTCCTATATTCGAGGAACTTGTCTTTTCTTGGGGATGAGACAGGAGCAAGAAATGAGAAACAGAACAGATATACACAGGAAAATACAAGATATACAGAGAATAATGACAAAGTAATACAGAGAGAATCTAACAACTAGGATAATCAGGAAAACAACTTTAATGGGAACTAGAGGTTCAAAGAGTCAGAGAGGACAGAGAGTCTTCTAGAAATAGGGGACAGCCTAGGCAATATCATATAGAATGTAATGAATAGTAAGCAAAAAAATCATCACCAACATCTGAAAAGTGAGGGAGGAGGGGAGAGAAAAGTTGTCAAACAAATAATTTCTGTTGGTTTTGTCCAAAGAAGTGATTTCAATTATTACTCTTATTAAATTGATGAGTTTTTGGTTGTATAAGTAGGGATGAAAGAGAGTGAAAAATCAAGACTGATATGTTGATTACAAATCTGGATAACTGGAAGGATAGTGGCACACTCAGTCGGAGTAGGGAAATTAAGGAAAGGTGAAGATTAAAGTGAAAAAGAATTAATTCAGATTTTGACATATTGTGTTTAAGATGCCTGTCGGACATAATATGAAATATCTTTAGATTGTTGGAGACTTAAGACCAGAGATCAAGAGAGAGGTTAGGGCTAGACAAACGGATCTGTGAAACACTTATATAGAGAAGATAATTTAATACATGGGAGCTGATGAAATCAATATATTAGAAGGAGATAAGAAGAGACTCCAGAACAAGCCCCAGGAGACAACCACCATTAGACATTGATGAATATTCAGTTGTGAAGACTGAGAGGAGTGGTCCAAAAAAAAGAACAGGATTGAGGTGAAAGCCATCAATTGGGGAATAGCTAAACAAATAGTGGTATATGACTGTGATGGAATACTACAGTGCCAGAAGCAATGAGCAGGCAATTTTTTTTAATGTTGGAAAGAACAAGAACTACATGGGATAATGAAGTGAGGTGAGTAGAACCAAAAGACTATTATACACAGTTATAGAATTAATACTGGAAGAATAAATTGAGACTGTTACCTTCAGAGAATGAACTGAAAGGCAAAAACATGAAAGACTTAATTTGTATTGTAAGTCAGGCTTAACGTTTCTGTCTCCCAGATGATACCTTCTGTGATGTGCGGAGGGAAGAGAGTGGCTGGGACATTTGTGGATGGGATTTCTTATGAAATATGAAGAAAAGTAAATTAACATATAAGAGATTTGTGATTCCATCCTTGTGAAATCTCTTTCTTTGTATATGGAAATTCTTGTTTTAGTAAAATTTGGAATAAAAAAGAAAATAAAAAATAAGATTGAAGTGTCACATAAAATAGAGAAAATAGAGTATTGGGGAGTGAACAATATCAAAAGTTGCAAGACAAATCAAAAGTGAGATTCGTTGAGAAAAGGCCATTAGATTTCATTATTAAGAGAGCTTAATCATCATTGAACAGTTTCATTGAATGGTAAGGTTAAAAGCCAAAATACAAAGAGTTTAAAAAAGTTTGAGAAATGAAGACATTGATTGTAGACAGCTTTCTCAATAAGTTTAGACATAAAAAAAATATAAAAGAGAGACAAGATATAAGATGATTGCTAATAGAGATTAATGAATTAAGAAGGACTCTTTGAGGATAGGAGAGATGTGTTTGTGTTTTTAGCAGTGATGAAACAGCCATTATATTAGGAAAGATTAAAGATTAGAGAGAGAATAGGAATAATCGAGTATGCTATCTACTATAAAATAGAGTATGCAAGAAGATGTGAAATAGTGAGATTACTTGTCCATTTCCTGATTCTGCTTACTTCAATTTGCTGATTCATATGTCTTCTCCCTCTCTCTGGATTCATCAAAATCATTATTTCTTACAGCAAAATAATATTTATTATACTTTAGTGCCAAAGTTTATTAAGTCATTGTATTATCCAGTCAATGGGCATCTACTTTGATTACAATTCTTTGCTACCACAAAAACTGCCACTGGCATACTAGGCACCTTTTTGTAACTGAAGGCTTTGGAATACATATTTAGCAGTGGAATCCATGAATCAATGGGTATTACCATTTTAATCACTCTCTACATGTCTATGAATTGCTTTTCAGAGTAGTGAGAACAATTCATACCCTCACCAACAGAGGGTGCACATGCCTGTCTTTTTCAGTCATTCCCATATTGGCCATTCCCATCTTTGTTATCTTTGCCAGTGAAATGAAGACTCTCAGTTGATTTGATTTCACTTCTCTTTTTATTATGATTTGGAATATTCTTTCATATGGTTGTTAAACTTTGTTTTATTTCAAACACTCATATTCATGTATGTATTTATTTAACCAAAAATATGGCTTTACTACTATTTTTTCTGAATCTACTCTTACAAACATTTCTAAGTTATCTGGGTCCAGTCCACTTGCAAATGATAACATGATTGCAGAAGAGATAAATTAACAACATTGATAGCATCTGTTAGTTAATAAAAATGTAAAATGATGAATTTGAAATGAAGGAAATTGATTTCAAATATAATAGGAACACAGACAATTTTTTTAATTTTGGAAGTGGCAATATTTATTTGATTTATAAGTACATTAAAATGATGAATTGGGATAGGAGGAAAAAAACTTTTTAAAATGTGATGGCTACAAAACGTGCTTTGAAGGAAAATTAAATTGTTATCTTTGCTTCTTTTTCAGTATAACTGTCCCTTTCTCCATGATTGACCCCCTTCATATGTGAAATTGACAAAGTTTTTAAGACCTTCAGAGTCACTAAAGAGGTCAAATATCAACTTTGTACAATTCGAGCAAGACAGTACTATGATGCTGCATTTTAGTTTAATTTACCAAAAGAAAAAAATAGAAATACACAGAACATAACGAAGGTTAGAATAGAGCTCGTAATCTTAATTATGCATTCAGCAGTATTATAAATGACTAAAGATTACTTCCAATGTTTGGTATAATCTTACAGTGTGCAGATGTGGTTCCCTTTGGTATATGCCATCTTTACTAAACTAACAATTTCCATAATACTGTCACATTCTGCATGGGAAGCAGATTTACAGATAGGTAATCCATGTAAGGTATTTTAAAGACAGCTTATTAAAGGATTGAGGCCTGCTGTTAAATTACATATGCTTTCAATTGCTATGAGGAGCAAACAGTGTCAAGAAATACAGTAATTTAGCTAGGGCTAGAGAAAGAACTGTATAAAGTTTTGATGGTAGATGCTTTAAACTTAAAATTCTTTATCGGTTTTATATACATTCCATTCAAACACTGTGCTTCTTTATACGATGTATTTTTTTAGCCAGCAGGTTTAAAGTACCCATGGTATAAAATGAAAAATATTTTTTAAAACTAATAAACTGAATTTATTAAATGCTTTCTATGTCTAGTCTTCACCTTTGTTGGTGATATACCTTGCCAGCAAAGCTGGATTTGCATTTCTAATGTGGCTAATTATGAATGACACAAATACAGTTCAAAATCATGGATATATATTTGTTACATCTTTCTGCATCTGTTCCTCTACTGAATTATGATCATAGCCATTCAACTTCTCAGTTAGTTATAGACTATTTGATAACTTGCAGATAAAAATCCATAGTCAGTCCAAGATCATGGACAATAGAACAGATAACAAGATTGCAGAAAAATAGTTCGATGTGTCGATTTTAGAAAGGGGAAAATGAGATCTAAAAATTATAGACCAGTTTTCTTTACTTCAATTCCTAGCACAATTATAGTACAAATTATGAAAATAATAGTTATTAACAAAACAGTGACCCCAAAAATCCCTCATGGCCTTATTGGGAATTAGTCATAACCAGAATAACCTAATTTCCCTTTTTTATCATAGTAGATTGGGGGCTGCAAATCAGAAGATGGATGTAGAAACTTTTCACCTAGATTGAGAAATTTGGCAAATTCTATTAAAATATTATTGTTAAAAAAATGTAGAGAAGCAAAACCTAAGAAATGGTCCAATTAGTTGGATTTAGGCAAGGTTGAATGGCAAGATTCAAAAATTATTCAAGTCATTATGGTTCACTGACAACTCGAAAAGAGGTCAACACTTGAGCAGACCGACATTTCTGTTCTTGTCCCTGAGGTATTTGACATTCTTATCAATAATTTAGACTCAAATGTATTTGTCATACATATCAGAGTTTTCTTGAAGAAACAAAGCTGGACAACGTAGCTAACACCAAAAATGTCCGTCAGGGTCCAGAACTTGACTGGAGAGAAATTTGGAGTGAATCAAATAAAATTTAAAAAATTTATTGGACCAAAGTTATGATTATATCACTGTCAGATACTATCTCTTCCAGGGGACAGCTAGGTGACTTAGTGTCAAGAGAGCCAGGGCTGGAGACAGGAGACCCTGGGTTCAAAATGCCTTTAGACACTTCCTAGTTGTGTGACCCTGGACAAATCATTTAACCCCCATTGCCTAACACTTACTACTCTCTATGATGCCTCCAAAATGAAACCTAATATGGCGTATGTTAGGATTTTTTAAAAACACAAATTCACATATACATTCTGAAGGTAGATTCGAAGGTTAATGAAGGTTCTCAAGTTCATATATAAGGGTATTTGTAGGAACTGAGAATATTTGGCGTGGATAAAATTTTTGGGAAGGGGGGACAGAATGATAGCCATCTTCAAATATTTAAAGATCTGTCATCTCAAATAGAAATTAAAGGTTCTGTGTGGCCTAAGGGAGCAGAAATGGAAACAATGGTTGGAAAATACAAAATGGCCAATGCAGGCTTGATATAATGAAAACTTCATAACAATTAGAGCTATCCAAAAAATAGAATGAGGGAATCTAGGAAGGAAGGGGGACCTCAAGCACACAAGAGACTCTCTGTAGCTTTTCAAGTAAAAGTTGAATGACCATTTGTCAGATATATTGTGAAGGAAATTCTTTTTTAAGTGTAGGTTTACCTTAAATGGTTAATAAGCTCCTTCCCACTAATATGATTCCATGAAATTGTTCTTTAAGCATTGATTTGAGTCTTATCTCCTTAACCAAATTCAGTCATAATCTGTATATTCTCCTGGTACATTTAAATTTTTCTGTTTTAAGAAATGTGCCCTCTTCTCCTTAATAGTGTATTTAGAACAAACGGTAGGTATTCAACAAAGATATGAGGATTTGATCTGAAATGGGGCCTGGCTCCCTTCTGTTATGGAAAAGCACTCAACAACATTCTCTTTTATCTATATTAAATGTAGCATAATATACCGTACCTAAGTTTTTACTTCCTATGTCCTCCTCTTCACAATTCCTGTATGTTATTTCCAAACAACTTTAGGCAAACTAACTAGTGTTCTTCTCAAGAAAGGTGAATTTAATTGAATTTAACAAGTATTTATCAATAGCTAAAATGTATAAAGCACAATAGAATTAAAAAGAAAAAAGAAAATATCTAAGTGTTTATATTTTACAGAGATAGGGCACAAAATATAGCCATGTAAGTGTGTGTGTGTGTGTGTATACATACATATATTATATATATGCAATTTCAGAGAAGAAAGCATTAATAAGTAGAGGCATCAGAAAGACTTCATGTAGGATATCTGAACAGAATTAAGCCTTGAAAAGAGGCAAAAATTCTAAGGCACAGAAGTAGGAATGAAGAGTATTCTGGGCCCAAGAGAAATCCTTTAAGAAACACTCAGGAGTAAATAAGGGAATGTTTTGTAAAGAGAATTTTAAGTAGACCATTTAGAATGAAATGTAGAGCATGCAAGAGAAGCAAAATTAAATTAGTCGAGGAAGATAAACTGATGCTGGTTCATAAGTGACTTTAAATGCCAAATGTAGGAGTTTGTATTTTATGCTAGAGGAAATATGGAGCTACTGAAACTTTCTAAGCTTCAGAGTGGCCTGATCAGAACTTTGCTTTAGGAACATAAATTTAGCAACTGTGAAAAGGATGACTTGGATCTGGATGGACTTGGAAACAAGAAAAGCTATTGGTAGACTGCTATGATAGTACAAACAGGAGGTGATGAGGACCCAAATTAGGGTTCTAACTATGTGAGTAGAGAAAAATGGACAGATCTTAGATATTCCAAAGGTAGAATTGACAAGAATTGGCATCTGATAAGATGTATGGGCAAAAGGAGTTTGGAGGAGTGAAAGAAGACTCCAAAGCTGCAAATTTGGATGACTAAGTATTACAGAGCTGCCAAAGAAAAAAATAAATTTGGAAGAAATGAATTTGCAGAAGAGGATGAATTGAGGATGGGACATGTTTGAGATGTCTACTTCCAGTTTGAAATATGCAACAGGCAGTTAGTTACACAAAACTGGAGCTCAGGAGAGAGTCTAGGACTGGACATACAGATGGCAGAGTCATTTGGAGAGAGATTGAACAAGGATGAACTTAGTAGGAACAGTTTAATTGTTTTTTTTCTTTATTCAATGAGAAATTCAAATGGATATTCAAGCCAAACCATTTATGGAAGTATGTAATTTAGTGCTTACTTGATTTGCTTACTTGTTTTATAAAGGTCATGTCACATTCATAACTACTTCGGATGAGACTGGCAGGTCGGAGAAAGGCTGACAATCTAAAATGTAGCATTAGTTATTAATAGTAACAAAACAAAGTTCAAGCAATTGTCTTGTAAAATGAAAGTTTCATCTTCTTTCCCCATCTCTTTGAACATTAGAATGTTATCCATATTTTTAAAAGAGGAAATACTATGCGATGTCATGTATCTTTGGTCCATTATTGGAATTAGATTACAAAGCTTCAGCATCAGAGTTCCTTCAATTTGCTTTATACTGATAATTTGATGCTTTCTCTATATTTTATATTCTATTCCAGTTTCCATATTATCGAAAGTAATGTTTTGTCTTTTCTTTTCTTTTGTTCAATTTTTTTTAGTAGGTTGGGGTGGAGAGTAGGAAGAATATACCAATGTCAAAGAATTGCATGTTAGGCTAAAGACAAAAAGGGAAGGTAGGACCCAGAAAAACACAATGACCACTTATTCATTTCTCTAAGTTCCTTACAGCAGTGCACTGCAGGCTCATTTAGCTAGTGTCAAATATATATGCAACACTAAATCCATTTGAATTTAATTGCAATTTGGGGGCCTTCCTCTAAGGTGCTATCAACTGAATATTTGCCATTGAAATTAAGTATAAGGGAAATTTGACATTTAGTTCCCTTTTTGTAATAAATGAAAGGTAGCATTTTTATTTTGAAATATTTATAGTGTAAATTACTAAAATGGTATGTCTATCCTATTCTAATAAATCTGTTTTTACATAAGTGCTAGAGGTTAATGGCTAGATTTTAAATTGCATTACATTTTGATAATAAGTAAATGTCTAAGACAAGATGATTTTATTAAAGAGATTTTGGAGGCTGTGATTTCTGTCTTTGTAAAATAATAATTCACATTTGCACAAACTTTAAAGTGAAATGTGAATCCTAATAAGTAGTTCTCCAAACTGTTAGCTGGTATTTTTTATTATTTTGAAATGGGCATTTCTATTGGAAAAAATGAAGGGTTTTTTTTAAAGCTCCTTGGAGTGTTATTTTTTCCATTTCACAAAGAATGAATGTTTTTCTTTTCATATTCACATAACACCTCTCAAAAGTGAATAATAGCAATGATTCCACTGAAAATTAACTTTGAATTAATGCTCTGTAACTATGATCAAATATTGATCAGTTTTTCTTATTTTGTGCATGGTTGCAAAGTGAGAAATATAGTGCAAACTCCCAAATAATTACATTAATTAAACTGAAAAAAGAATTAAACTAGCTATACAAAAGCAAGAAATAACATTTTCAAATGCAACATCAAATAACTATGTTGGAAATATTATTACAGTATTTATTATCATCCTGTACTAATTTCATTTTTGTTTATGAAGAAAATAATTTAGGCAGCCTAAACTTAACTTCTACTTGTTTTTTGAAGGTCAAACTAAATTCAGAATTATTAATGAAAAATGAAATGTAAATACCTAGATCTTTGATAACAAAGTAATTAAAATGTATGGTTTTGCCTACTGTGTATAATAAGGGCTTATATTTGATCAACCATAAAAGTTATTTAATCATTTTAACCTTGGAATACTACCCACACACACACAGACACACAGACACACAAAAATATTTAATCAAAGTTAGCTGAGATCCATAAAAGTATCACAACATCAAGAAGACTATGCAAGAGGGCACTGAAAATTCTATCATGGGCTTATTTCTGCCATAATCAGAGCAACCAGTGGCTGTGGATTTTGAAGTTACTTTATCTTTATTCTGTGATTAATGACTTAGTCTGTATTTATTTTGTTAACTTTACAAATTAATAAGGTATTTGAGGACTAATGTAGATGCCCATATTTATTATGATTCTAAAATGCAGAAAGTATTTTATTTTTTTTAAACTCTTACCTTCCGTCTTGGAGTCAATACTGTGTATTGGCTCCAAGGCAGAAGAGTGGTAAGGGTAGGCAATGGGGGTCAAGTGACTTGCCCAGGGTCACACAGCTGGGAAGTGTCTGAAGCCATATTTGAACCTAGGACCTCCTGTCTCTAGGCCTGGCTCTCAATTCGCTGAGCTATTCAGCTGCCCCCCAGAAAGTATTTTTAACCATAATTCAAAGGTCTGAGTTCATATCCTATCCCTGACACATATTAGCTGTGAAACATTGGGCAAGTGAGTTGACCTCAGTGTTCCAAGCAATGCTCAAGCTACAGAGTGGGTGCCATCTTGTATTGGTAAAGGGATTTTCCTCATGAAATGACAAATAGTTGGAATAATTTATCAGAAAAACTCTTTGACAGTAAATTCCTGCTTTGTCTTTTTTAGTTCTTTGGAGTAGAATTTCAGAATTACCAGAAGTAATGCCCATATATAATATTTAAAATGTATTTCATACAGTTAGGAAGAGAACTTTGTCTTCTCAGGATTTGCTGCTGAATAAAATGAAAATAATTTCTGAAGAACTCTTACACAAAGTCAAATTCTTTGAGATTTTATGAACTCAGTAGCATTTAGTGGCTAATAAAATATAAAAGTCTTCCAACTGATTATTCTATCTTTTTCATTTGTTTTTTTCAAGTCAACCAATCCTTAGGTAGACATTAACATTACTCTGAAAAAATGATATGTTCCTTTTAAAAATCAATTTCATTGATGAATTTTTTATATTCTAATCATTTCTGGATTTACTTCTCTCACCCTTTTTCCTGACCACTGCCATTCACATTCTTCCTTATAATAAAGAAAAAGACTTAAGATTAACTAATTGACCCAATGATTATGTCTAAAAATGGCAACATTCCAAAACCATAATCACCCAACTTTTTGCCCAAAAGAGAAAGATGTTTCCTCATCTATCCAAGCCAATTTTTGTAAAGTTACTTAGTGTCTGGTATTATTTTAGCGCTTTATCCCTCATTATTTTACTGCTTGTGTATTATATGGTACCCACAGTACTGCTTATTTTATTTTGCATTGATTCACAAGTATTTCCAATGTTCATATCAATTCTTCATATTTGTTGTTTATTATAGCACAATAATATTTTGTTATGTTCGTATACCATAATTTGATCAGCCATTTCCCAACTGACAGATACCTGCTGTGTCCCAAGTTTTCCACTACCACACAAAAGTAATAATATTATAATTATGTTGGTATATCTTGAACCATTCTTTCTGTATTGATATCCTTAGACACATAAGACCAGGAGTGTAATTTTTGGGGTTAAAATGTTTGAATAGTTTAGTGATTTAATTTGCTCCCTTCTTTTGTTTTGTTTTGTTTTTTTTTGCTTTAAGTCATTAAGTCTTTGAGCGAATTACAGTCAACACAAAAACGGTTACTACTATGTTTAAAGCTAACATTTCTAATCAAACTAAAATAGAAATAGGTTTGACCAAATAAGAGGACAGTAAAAAAAAATCTTTAAAATAAATATCCTAATATGTAGCTACAATAGTGACTTTCAATGAGAAAGATGAAAGTGGCACCATGGCCTCTCATAATGGTGTTATCCATACTATGCCTTTACAAAAGTAAACTAGTGCAAAAGAAAAACAAACAAGCCTAATTTAATGCTTCCAAATATGTGCAAGAAAGATTATTCCTTTGGGAGGTGTGAATGCTGGGTAAAAATACATTAGAGTTTTCATAATGATGGTTTTAAAGTTATTTATGCACAATAGTGTGTGTCAACAAGAAGCCACAGTCATTTTGGAAAGATGAAGCATATTTTCATGAGCCAAGGGTATGTTCTTTTAAACATAAACAGAAATCATCCCACCAGACATTACAGGTTTGCTTTGCTTGCACTATAGCCGTCTGTCATACTACATTTTTCCCTAGACTTTAGTTGATTTAACTCTTGATCACTCATTTTATAATCAACAGCCAAGTGCAGAATGTAACATAATTAAAACATCTTGGATTGTGTGACATTTCACGAATAAATTCAAACAGAATTGGTTATCACAGCTGTAGTATGAATAAATCCATTGTACAATGTTGTTGAGCTGGGTTGCTGATTATTTGACAGGAAGTGTCTGCTCAGCCTTCTTAAAGGACTTATTCTGTTTGGTTTTGAAAGAGAATATGTATCCCCTTCTATCAGTATACTCTGTGCATTAGTTTCATTAAGTATTGAGTTTCAGTAAACAATAACTGAGGCATTAAGGGAAATGGCAATTCCATCTGCACTGGTGGAGAGCACCTGTGATTTGGAGGCTTGTGGTGCTCATGAAATGAGAATGCATATGAAAATCCTTTAGGAATAGGAATAATAAAGACTGTCAAGCATATCAGGCACTTTAAGATTAGGACCATGCTTTCTTATTTGATTATCATCAGCTCTAAGAATACCCCACAGGTATTATCATCCTCATTTTGGAGACAAGAACCTCAAGGCTCCTCTAAGTTGCATGACTTGTCTGGGGTTCCACAGCTAATGAGAATCAAAAGGAGGCTTGAACCCATGTATCTCTTCTGACCCCAAGCTCAGTATTCTTTCCACAATACTATGGTATACTGTGAGTCTAAGTTATAAAATGCAAGGCTCTCTCTAGACAGAGTGGTCGACAAAGGCACAGGAACCATTTTGGATTCAAGATCCTTGGTGAGGTCAGAGTCCTCAGACTTAGGCAAGATTTATCTTGTTCTGAAACTTATGAAAGGCAGTATAAAAGATGTGATTGAAGAGAAAAAAGAGTGAAATTACTAGAATTCAGAGCAGTTTTGGAAAGCTTCTTTTAAAGGTGGGATATTAGTTGAGACTTAAAGGAAGCCAAGAAGGTCAGGAGTCAGAACAGAGAGGAGAACATTCCAAGTCTGGGAAATAGGCAAAGAAAAACCCTAAAGTCAAGAAATAGAATGCAGTGTGAGTGAAACAGCGAGGCAGCTAATGTCACTGGACCAAAGAGTATGTGATAGGGAATAGTAATATTTAAGGAGACTGGAAAGGCAGAACACAGGTAGGTTATGAAGGGCTTTGAATGCCAAGCAGAGCATTTTATATTTGCTCCTAAGAGCAACAGGAAGCCACTGGAGTGTATCCAATAGTGGGGGCATGGGGGGGGGGTAGTGTGTGGAGGTAACATGATCAGACCTGGGTTTTAGGAAAAATCACTTTTGTGGCTGAGTGGAGACTAGATTGGAGTGGGGAGACACTTGAACCAAGCTGACCCATCAGCAGGCTCTTGCAATAATCCAGGCATGAAATGATTAAGGCTTGCACCAGAGGGGTGGCAGAGGCAGAGAAAAAAAGGGGCCATATTCAGGGGTTGATGTAAAAATGAAATCTATAGGCCCTGCAACAGCTTGGATATAGGAGGTGAGATAGTGAGAAATTCAGAATGACTCATAGATGGTAAACCTTAGGGTCTAGCAAAATGGTGTTGCCCTTCTACAGTACTAGGAAAAGCAGAATGTAGGTAGAATTTAGGGGGGAAATAATGAGTTCTTTTTGGAGCATGTTCAGTTCAGAAGTCCACTAACATTCAATTCAAGAAGTCTGAGAGGCAGTTGGAAATGCAAGATTGAAGATCAAGAGAGAGACTGGAGAAGGCAAGGTAGAGCTAGGAATCATCAGCAAAAACCTGGTTATTAAATCCATGGTTACTGGTGAGATCATCAAATAAACTAATATGGGAGGAGAAGAGAAGAGGATGAAGGACAGAAGTCTGAGAGAACTATAGTTAGAGGGCATGATCTCGAAGAGGATGCATCAAAGGAAACAGAGAGGGAAATGGGAAGACAAGTAGAAAGAAAATCAGGAGAGGGTGGTCTCCCAAAAACCCAGACAGAAGAGATTATCCAGGTGTAGAGAGTGATCAACAGTGTCAAAGGCTGCAGAAAGGTCAAGTGAAATGAAGACTGAGGAAAGACCTTTGGGTTTGGCAATTAGGACATCATTAATAACCTTTGGGCTAGCAGTTTTGTTGAAATAATAAGATCAAAAGCCATATTGTTCAAGATTAAGAAGAAAGAGGTTAAGAAGAAGAACGTGGAACCCCATTTCTAGGAGTTGATCCACAAGAACACCCCAAGCTCAGAGATCCACCCATCTCATATATTCTGTAGAAGGGATTCTTTTGCATGTATGAGTCAAATTAAATTTGACTCTAAAATAATGTTCTTCTTGCTACAAGATATGTCAGTGAATTGGAAAGAGAAAAAGATACAAAGTAAATAACCATGAGCTCTTAGAAGACTAGCCTGAAACCGACAGTTTTTGATTGAAAATCATACGTGGATTCTTCTGATGTTCACTTGTTGCATATTAAATTATAGGCATAATTGAAATATATGATAAGTTGATAACTACCTTGCCCCCTTACACATGAAAATATTTCTGAGACATATGTTATTTGCATAGTATGAAACTACTGAAGTGATCAAATTTAGCAAGAAACTACATATCTATTGGACTTGCTTTCACTTATTGAAAGTTATGCAACTTCAATGACATATTTACTTTATTAGCTCAGATGATATTGTTATATTTGTTAGGTCGATGGAGAAACATCTATATCCTTTAGATAAGATGTTTTCTATCTTCAGAGAAAGTGAGTTACAATATCATTTCTAGGAAGTACTTCAGCTTTTTGCGTGAATCCAAAGCATTTTCTGAAGGGCTCTTTGTCTGAGGCTCTTCAGCTCAGTTGACTAACAAGAAGACCAAATAAGGAATCGATTTGCTTCACTATGTACTATGACCACAGAGTGAATCCCAATCCCCAGGTAGTTAAGGGACAAAGCAATGCTATTCTTTGTTGTGGAATTCCAAAGGCAAAAGTTTTGAGTCAATAAAAGTTAAGTAAATAAACTCTATAGGCATTTACTAAGTTCCTACTATGTGCAAGGCACTGTTCTGGGTGTTTAGGATACAAAAACAAAAATTCAATACTTGCCTTTCTGATGTTTACTTACATTCTACTGGCAAGGAATGGATAAATCACATGCACAGATAAGTATATCTACTTAGAGATAATTCATATCACAGGTATTATTAAATAGGTAGTTATCCAGAAGGAAGTTCAGTGAAGACTTATGGAAGAGATTGAATTTGGATTCAGCTTAAAAGCAGGAGTTCTTATCTAGGGGATGCATGATTTTAATTTTAATAATTAATTTCAATTTGTTTTATTAAATTAAATTGATATATAAATTAAAATTAATGCAATTTAAAAAACATTTTGATGACTGCATTTCAACCTAATTGGTTTACTTTGTAATCCTTTGTATTTTACTTCAGAAATTTAAAAAAATTATTCTTAGAAGGGATCGATGAAACAAACAAACAAACACAAGTTTTAGAACAGCTCATTTCAACTCACTGAAAGGCTGGTGCTGTACATCATTAATAAAATAATTACACAAAGCATACTGATACCAGACTGCATCCCCTACCTAATATTCACACACAATAAATACAAAAATGTCAAGACAGACATAGACATTGTTAAAAACTGAGGAAATGAGGAAAGGCTTTATGTTGGAAGAAACATCTGAACTGAGCTTTCACAGAGAGTAGGGCTTCTTTGAGGCAAAGCTGAAAAAAAAAATGAATCCTTCCCATGAATGGGAAAACCACTTATGTATAAACATAGAGGCAAAAGGTGAGATATTATTATTAGGGAGAAACTTTCAAATCAGTTTCAATGGAACAGAAAGTATAGACCTCATTCCCTGTTTAACAGAAAACACTTTTCCTGAAAAAATACATTCTCATTCTAGAAATAAAGAAAATTATTTAAAGATATTTATAGTACAGTTTAAATAGAGCTAACTAGATTGATACACTTTTAGATGCAGCCCTTGGCATGACTTTACTAAAAAATGTATACATAGATAAACATCATATTCATGAAAGAAAATGCTTTCATGCAGTTTTAAAAACAACTTAAGTTTGGGATTTATAAAAGAACTATACAAATGCAATAAGCAGTATGATGCTCTCCTTTATTTCCAGCAATATTATCTTTTTCCATCTAGATCAGTATCCAGGATGTTTTCTAGGCATGTAAGCTTTTGGGGGGGCTGTCACAGGGAGTAGTTCTCAAAATATGCTGCAAAATACCACACACTTGAAATATTCAGAAGGAGCTTACATTCCATCAGCATAAGAAGTACACCAATCTTCTAAGAACGCCCAAGTTACTTCTGATCAGTTAGATCAGACTACTCTTGGATTTATAATTTTTCCAGATTGTCCAGATGACAATATTTATATAACACCTATTATATGCCACTACTTTGCTAAGCACTTTACAATTATTATCTCATTTGAGCCTCTCGACAGTCTGAGGAGGTGGTGCTATTATAACCATCCATTTCGCAGATAAGAAAACTAAGGCAAACAGTGATTAAGTGACTTGCCCAGGGTCACACAACTAATAAATGTCGTAGGTCAAATTTATGTTTAATTTTTCTAATTCTAAGACCAATGTTCCATCCACTGTAACCACCTATCTGCCTCAGATCATATAAAGTGCAAATGAAAGTTATAATGGAAGACTGAGGAGATAGCATAAGATATTTTATGAAAAAATATGTAATACATATAAAATAATTCCTTAAAATGAGCACCGAGAAAGACATCTCTAGGGAAAGTCACCTATTGACATGGTTAGGTGGTTCCCTGGAAAAACAAAATAAAATATAGAATGTAGAATCCTTATTGTCCTCTAACTTGGATTCTTTCAGTTCTGATCATTCCAGAGATGAATCCAAGAAAAAAAAATTGGTATTTAATCATTTAGCAAGTCAAAATTATCTCTAAATCTTTTAACACTATTTACAAAAGAAAAATAATAACTATAGGTTTAAATGACTATACATGTATGCATACCTAAAGAGATGTGCACATGTTAATATTTATATATATATATATTTGTTGTGTACATAATATAATATACATATATATAGTTCCATCTTATAAACAAAGAAATTGAGTGAGAAAAGAATTTGAGCCTGGGAATAATATAACAGGAATCACTAGGAATGGCTCATATAGTCTGATAAATCACAAATATTCTTCACATATCTGAGATATCCCAACACTAGAAATCACAAAATCATAATTTCTGTATAACTCTTTGTCAGGTTCTCTTGTTTAGCTTTCCTCTTGCACATATTTTTACTTAATAGATAGGCTGCCATACAAAGAAACCCGAGTCTTATCTTAGGAATCATCAGGTTCTAATTAGGTGACTCTAGTTCCCCAGATTATCAATGGAACTACTATATATCCTTATAAGAAATATTGGCAATAGTTAGACAAAATGTCATTAGGTCGTTTTTCCTCTCTACATTGCTATCATCATCTCCATCATATTTATTATCAATAAGACAACTGGGGTCAAATTTTGTCTTTGACTCTTGATAGCTGCATGATTATGGTCTGAACACTTCACTGTATGCCATTTCTTATATCATTCTTTGTACTGGCTATAATCAGGCCTAGAATACACTTTCTCTTCCCTTATCCCCTTTTGGACCTTTAATTCTCTTCATGATTTACCTCAAGAACTATCTCCTTTAAGAGGTTTTTCCTGATTTTCCTGGTTTCTAGAAATACCACCAAAATCATTGTTTTTTCCTCTGCTTTTTATGTCCTTATTTACTTGTAAACATGTTAATATCCCCTTTATTAGCAAGTAAACTTGAGATCAAAGGCTGTCTGAATTTCTGTATCTGTGTCTCTAGGAACAGATATCATACCTGGCACATGAGAAAAGAATATTAAAAGATTCATGTACCTGGATGTAAATGTTAATACACATATAAATGCATTATTTAAAATTAGAAATAACTTTCAACATAGCAAAATAAAATGCCATTAATCTAATAACCCATTTTTCTATTTTTTTTAAACCCTTAATTTCGGTGTATTGTCTCATAGGTGGAAGAGTGGTAAGGGTGGGCAATGAGGGTCAAGTGACTTGCCCAGGGTCACACAGCTGGGAAGTGGCTGAGGCCGGGTTTGAACCTAGGACCTCCTGTCTCTAGGCCTGACTCTCACTCCACTGAGCTACCCAGCTGCCCCCTAATAACCCATTTTTAAAGAGCACTGGGTTAGTGCTTGAGGGGAAAAGAAAAAAAAAACAAAAAATTAAACTTTAGTTCAGACTTGCTTCCTGACCTTAGAGATCTTGCAATCTAATAGAAGATTCTCTATGTTCTTGATGGCTAGAAAGACACAGATTCAGATAAGTACCATTCAAAAAAAGTCAATTAACAAGTATGCATCAGCAAGGAGCCACATTGTGCCAGGCCTTGTGCTAGGTGTTAAGGTTACAAAAATGAAACAATCGCTGCCCTCAGGACATATATATTCCACTAGAGAAATAATGCTCTATGATACACGCATTAGGGATATATAAATCAATGTATTATATGAAGTCCATGGTTAAAAGTATTTCTCCACAGGGTGGATCAGTGAAGGTTTAAGGAGAATATAGTATTTGAATGAGGCTTTAAGGAGTGGTGAGGAATGGGGAAAGCAAAAAGAAATAAAAGGCGTTCAAAGTGTAGTAGCAAAGAATGAGCAAAGTTCCTGAGCTGGGAAAAACGGGACTGAACAGCTTGGCTTGGATAGAATGTAAAGTATTTTGGTCAAAATAACACCAGATCATAAAGTCTGAAAGGTTATGTGGTATTAGATTATGAAGAGTTTCAAAGAAAACACTTCAGAGTATGGGTATTAATTGAATACTGTTCATGGAGTTCTATTTTGTGAGTTGAAACAGAAATGAAAGAAAGATTCTTTGCAGTGAATATTTCTTAGTTTTCATTTTTAACAAGGGATTTGGAAATGAAAGAAAAGGGTTTCCTGAATGGCATGTTTGTAGGGCAAGAAAACAAAAATATTTGTACTGACTTGTGGATGTAATAGTTTCAATTATTATTAATAATTCAATTAATATCAATAATAGTAATAGTTTTCTGCCTGTGTACTATTAAAATGTTGATAAATTTATCTTTTGCCAAAACCTTTATTTTTCATAGCAATAAATAGATACTAACATAAGTTATTCAGAGATTGTCTACTAACCCCATTTTTTATTCTGGAAGGCATTTAAAATTTGGTTTGTTACCTCAGTTTGTTTACAGCACATATTAATGGAACCCTCTTTGAGAGTTTTCATCAGCACTGGTTAACTTTCCCAGAGAAAATCTTGTTTCTGGTCAAAGACCATATCCATACCCCTAATTGGTCTTTCTCCAGATGTCTGGCATTGCTTATAACAGGGGATAGATGGAAGTGTGGATGGCTCCCGGGGAGCCCTTTACTACCTATAAAAGGCAACTCAAAGTGAATATCCTATCAACAGTAGGTCAGTAAGGTCATCATTGTATACTAAGAACAAAATTTAATAGCTTATCCTAAGCATCATTATTTATTTAAGGAAGAAATTTTGGAACTTTTGTGTAGCCTGATACCTGAAAAAGATACGAAAGTTTGAGCTGTGTAAAACTTTCAGGGTGAAATGTGAAACTCTGCCATCTGGTTTTGGATTTCGTTATGAAATTCAAAACTCAGCCCCATTTCCAGAAAGGTCGGCAACCCTCATCTGCATTTAAGGATTTCTCAAGCTTTTAACCTACCTTATCCTTTTCTTTACATGTTGGAAATTGGAAGGTCTCTCTCCAGGAGAGGAAAAGCCACTTTAAGACCCTTTACCATAGAAAGAAGACCACTTATTACCTCTAATGTCTGGATAAAGTTTAAGAGACTCATCATTGTAAAGAAAGAATACTCTAATCTTTCAAAGATAATTGATACATAATTATCAATTCATTTAATGATTCCTAGATGGGAACTCCTAAAATAGGTAACAAACATTTTTTAGTCAAGAACAAGCATTTACAAAATACTTGCTATAAGTTAGCCAAATACTAAGGGTACAAATAAAGAGGAAAAGAATGGTCCCTCTAAAGGAGCTCAAAGTCTAATGAAGTAATAATAGTAATAGCTAGCATTTATATATCACTTTGAAGGTTTCCAATGTATTTTTCATATAATATTTGATCTCAACAATCCCAGGAGGTAGGTACTATTATTATCCCCATTTTACAGATGGATAGCCTGAGGCAGACAGCAGTTAAGTGACTTGAGTTGGGTTACACTAATAGTAAAGAAGATTGGAAGTCAGATCTCCCTGAAGCCAAGTCCAATTGTCTAAACTGACATCTAGCTAAGCATTTTCTATGGGCAAAACCCTGTACTAAATTCTGAAAATACAAAGAAAAAAGGGGAAAAAAACCGCTGACCTCAAAAGGAGCTCAGCAATCAATTCCAGTTTTTTTGAAATTTCTCCATTTGGAAATAGATATGAAATTATCTTTCAAATATGGAAATCTCACCATTACCACAAATACAATTGTCTAAGAGCTAAATCATCAATTTCTCTAACAGCTGACCATCTTGACTTTATCTTTGTAGATTATACTGACTCTTGTTTACCTACTTCTTTCTTCTCTTCACCTACTCCTATACCACTGCCTCCTATCAGTTCCAATTTTTACAACCTAGAACACTACTAATAGTTTCCTTCTCTCTAATCTCTGCCCCTCTGCCAGTGCATCCTTAATATCGCTACAATTTTTAAATTTCAATTTTGCTTTTTGGTGTCTTGTCATTTTTACGGCAGTGAAAAATCACTCCAGGAAATATGTAGGTCAGAAACTGATTTGTGACTCATTCTTAGAGTTACCTAGGAACTGAGAGAGATAAGTCATCCAACCATAGTTACATATGTGTCAGAGTCAGAACCTGAACTCAGGTCTTCCTCTCTCCAAGGATAACTGTACTCCAGCCAGCTCTTCTGTATCACTGTTTCTTATTTCCCAATCAGTCTTCCTAAAATACTACTTTCATCTCCAAGATTTTCTGTCACCTGTAGGACTAAACTCAATCATCTTGATCCTGAAGGGCCCTTTTGGGTGCCCCCAGTTTACCATTTTTGGTCCCTAATCTCACTATCACTTTCATGAATCTTGTCCTCAAATTTCCCTGTAGTCCACCCATCCCCCATAATAAGACTAATGTATTGCTTCCATGTAAATAAAAATGTACTAGCCTGGGATATTCTCTTTCCTCTCATGAAGGAAAAGTTTCTCCATGAATTCCTCCCTAGTCATTCCAGTGCTCACTGGTCAAAGTGTTCTCTGAACACCATGACCCAATGACCACTTATGCACCCG
Source organism: Gracilinanus agilis (assembly GCF_016433145.1). Lineage (NCBI taxonomy): Eukaryota > Metazoa > Chordata > Mammalia > Didelphimorphia > Didelphidae > Gracilinanus > Gracilinanus agilis. The sequence goes on from NC_058130.1 coordinate 647,102,071, forward strand.
ACCTGAGAAGTAAACCTGTCCATTCTGTGACATTTCTGGAATTGTTATCTTGCATCATTATTTTTCAGATATTTATGCCTTTTCTCCAAACAAAGTTGCTCCCTTGAGAGCAGATACAGTTCCTTTTTCGTCTCCATGGCACCAGCATAATACCTTGTTCAAGTAGTAGTTGCTGAAGATGAGTGATGACACTTTTTTTTTGTCAGGGTGAGGTAATGAGGTGAACAAACATATACACAAACAGATGGATGTTTCAATAATTTATAAAGAATCAGAATATAATAAAATATACATAAAACTAAAACTTCATGTGGAAAGAAAGATTGCATAGTACATTCTTTCTCTGATGGTTCAGAAGCTACCTTAGGATCTCTAAATGCCCCAGTTTACAAAGGGAAAGATTACAGAATTTTCCTATTCTCTCTTCTTTGTCACTGGTAAAATGGAGAGTCATTTTCATCTTCTTTCAAAGATAAATAATCACTGACAAAATGAAAATGTAATACACTAATGGAGACCAGGGATCATGCTCTATAATTTCATACTTGGTAGAAGGGTTAACCTTTCTCTGTTATTTTCATCCTTTCTCTAAATTGTCCCTTGTACAGTTTTTTACTATGATCTTCACCAAAACTTCTCTGAATAACCTCATGTATCAAAGTTCTATTGTTCTAAAAATGATAAATAAAAACAGACCTTTAAAAGTCATCATTGTTCAGTTCATCAGTACAATTCCTTTAGCCCAAACCATCACTTCTGCCATTTTTCAAATCTAATAAAGCTTCCTTTGAATGACAATAATGGTAAAGATACTTCTTTGTTAAGAAAACCAAATATATCTAGTATTCAAATGCAGTCTTTATAGAGAATATGGGTGCCAAGTGGAATCTTTCATTCACAATATATGGGAAAGTAGTTACTATTTTTCAATGTTGCCAAACGCCCAGATTCAAAATCTAGAAAAAAATAGCTGCTGTACTTCGCATAGCAGAATAGAAAGGGAGGATGGGAAGGAATGACTCTTGAGCCTGTGATTTCATGGAAATAGAAAGAAAAAAAGGTACAGTGGACTGGGCTTTTTGTCCAGTAGGAAGAACTAGAAGCTGACACGATGCTTAGGTGTGCAGTCAAGGTTAAATTTGAGCAATGATGTTTGATGATACCTAATAGTGTTATATATCACCTTCCCCATAGCTAAAGGCAAGCCTTCAAAGTCTCAGTGATAGAGCATGTCCTCTAATCATCCAAGAGGTCCCAGAAGAGCTCTTGACGAGATACTTCTGGTTTGGCCAATTCCAAGCTCCAGAGGAAAAATCACCACCTCCACTTGTACATCTTATGATTCTGAAAGCATTGCAGTGATTTCTAAAGGTCTGCAACCTTATTTCTTCCCACAGAATATCAACTTCCAAAGGATTATAAAGAACACAGCACGACAGGATAGTCACTTAAGGCAGAAAATTCTTCTTCACCATTGCCGAGGCTTCTGTTACAATGGATTAGTCATCAAAGTAGATTATTCTGTCAAATTCACCAAGGGTGAAATCACACATCTTACCACTAGTGTGTGGAACAGACATTACCTTGATCTTATTCGAACAGATAGAAGCAGTGAGTAACTTTATGTACTGCAGAGGAAGAGCTGATTCTTTTAAAGGGAGATGTTTATTATCTAACTACACCTGCTCAGAAGCTGCTAAAAATCATATTGAAATTAATAGTACTTGAAGCCTGTGTTCTGCTTTACTTTAAATCACTCCTCTAGAGATGGGGGCTTTGAACACAGCCTATCTTAATTTGATTTTACCTTTCATTCTCTTGCCTTGATTTAGTCTAGTTGCTAAACCATAAAACACAAAATAAATATGAATTAATTTCCCTCAAAACAAAGCTAGAGGGGACAGCTTTTTTGGCTCAATAAATAGAGAACCAAGCCTGGGGTTTAAAGGTTCCAGGTTCAAATCTTACCTCAGACACTTCCTGACTATGTGATCCTAGGAAAGTTCCTTAACCTCTATTGCCTAGATCTTACTACTAATCTGCTTTAGAACAAATATTTAGGATTCATTTTTAAAACCGAAAGTAATGGTTTAAAAAAAAGTTATATCCCCTTAATAGATTTCAGAGATACCTAAAGAAGGGAGTTTATTAGAAAAATGTTTAAGGGGGTGAGTCCATCTTTGATCAGTTGTTTGAATTTGACAAATTGGCTTCAGAGGACCTCATTTATAGACAAGTTTAATGCCTTAAAATAAGTTGGTAGGATGTATGAGAAAAGGGTAGAAGAGGATTTGGGAATGATGACCTCAAGTAAAAGGTGAAAGCCTCTATGTAGTAGATGACAGCCAGGAGGGAGCTCAGTGGATAAAGCATGATCTAGAGTCAGGAAAATTTGGATTTCAAATTCAGTCTGACATATCTACTGGTTGTGTGACCCTGGACAAATCACTTAACTTCACTCAGACTCGATGTTCATATCTTTAAATGAGGATAATGATAACACCTGTTTCCTAGAATTGTGGGAATAAAATGAGATACCATTTGGAAGGTACTTTGCAAACCTTAAAGAGCTATTTAAATGCTAGCCATTATTATTGAATTGAGATGTGAAGAAGATTAGGGATTCAAAGAAGCAGAAGTGAGGAGAGAAGGGAATTTCAAGATAGTTAGTGGAGAGCCTGGGGTGTAGTTTTGACAAGCCACATCCAGGAAAAATGGCAGAGTTGATTTGATGAGAGTTCCTGAAGCAGAATAGGGAAAGGAGGGAGATGGGGTGGGTAAGGAAAGCTGTGCAGTAGATGGCCAGAGAGTAAAGAATAAAGCAAAACATGACTCTGGTTTTCTTAAAGTAATGGATAAGGAGAGACAATGACCAATTGGGGTTGCATATTTTTGGAGAATGAATGAGGAGGGGAAGGGAACATCAGAGTCAGCAGAAATTCAAGAGATTAAAAGGCTAAAATTTTCCAGAGTTATATATACACACATATACTTTGTGGCTACAAACTTCTATCACATCTATTATTTGACTAAAACCTCAAAACAACCCTCTGAGGAAATGGGAAATAGGAAATAATATTACCACCTTTCAGTTGATCAACAATATATAAATCCACAAAAGTTAATTTAGCATTTATTATGTGCCAAGCACTATACTAAGCACTGGGGGTGAACAGATAAAATCAAAATAGTCCCTGCCTCAAAGAGTTGTGAATTTAGCTAGAGGGTGGCAAGGTATGATATGTGTGTGTCTGTGTATATATGTGTATATTTTTTTAATGTATACAAATCAGATAGAAGGTAATGTCTGGTAGGGAGGGAGAAAGACACTATCATGGATAAAACCATGAAGTTTTAGCAAAATTTCATGATATACACATAATCATGTAGTTAAATTCAAAATTAAGACTACAAGCCTGATCTCCTACTCCCTAGTATTCACCACTTTCCATTATCCCATATCACGCCTGTTTAGATATCATTCAGTCTTTTTCGGTCATGCATGTTTCTTCATGACTCTACTCAGTGTTTTCTTGGCAAAGATTCTGTAACTCCATTTCCTTCTCTAGTTCATTTTACAGATGAAGAAAATGAGACTAGCATGGTTACGTGACCTGCCCAGGGTTACCACAGCTAGTAAATGTCTGAGGCTAACTTTGAACTTAGAAAAAATGAGTATTTCTGACTTCAAGCTCAGCACTCTATCCACTGTGCCACTTAGCTGCCCATTTAAGTATAATGACAAATCATCTATTCCAGAAACAAGTAGACAACATATACAAGGGAAAGAACATTGCTTGTGAAGTCAGAACACAGGAAAACAGGTTAGTTTTGATTATGGAAGTTGGAAGGGATCTCATAGATATTCATTCACAGATCAGGAACTCAGACACAAAAATGTTAATGGACTTATCCAAGGTCACACAGTAACAGAGTAAGGATTCAAATTAGGTACTCTGTATCTAAATATCTCCCTATTTCAACTATAGGATACTTCTCTATTTTTTCCCACCTCCCATAAAAACTGACCAAGTCAGTTACTCTCTAAATGAAGGAGGTGGACTAAATAATAATAACATATCTAGAGTGCTCTAATGTTTTCAAAGCACTTTATAAATATCCCATTTTATCATAACAACTCTAGGAAGCAGGTGCTATAATTATCACCATTTTACAAGTGAAGAAACTGAGGCAGACATACATTAAGTGACTTGCTCAGTGTCGCAAAGCCAGTAAATGTTTCAGGCTTGATTTGGACTTAGGTCACTTTGGCTATAAGTCTATCATTCTTATGAATCATGAACATCCTCAGTTGATCCCCTCCTTGGTATATCTCAGCATTTTTATATAAAACCAGAATTGTTCGAATTGCCCTACTTCAAATATGAACTTGTATAAAATGGATGCTTTGAAAAAAAAAAGGCTTTTTTTTGGATCCTTATATCTGACAGCTATAACCTCTTCTGTCAAGTGTCTAGTTCATAAAATTGAAATCTTTGAAAAACTGTTAAAATCATAGACTTCAAGTTGGAAAGACCCTAAAGGTCATTGAGTCCTGCCCCCTTATTTCACAACTGAAGAAACTGAGCCTCAAAGAATTTAAATGGCTTAATCAGGGTCATGCAGATAATATTAAAGGGAGGATTTGAAGTCAAGCATTCTTGACTTCGGGTAAAATACTCTACACAATAATATATTAGACTTGATGAATAAAAATATATAGACTGAGGAAGGTAGCATCCTCGTTTAATTCTCTACAGTTGAAGCAACCTATGGAATACTGTGTTTAATCTATGGCGGTACAATGTGGAAGAAATAATGACAAATTGAAGCATGGTCTAAGGATGGGCATCAAGTTGGTGAGGTGGCTCAAATGTGCATATAATAGCCCTGAGTTCTCTAGATTGGAGATTACAAGCAGAAAAAAATGATCGCTTTGTTCAAAAAGTTGACATGATCAATATGATAGATAGCTTACACTTCATTCTTTCAAAAAACCTTTTTTAAAGTGGAATGGTTGATAAGCATTTAAGTAGCTCCAAGGAGTTGTAAGTGGATGCAGCAGCCACACCCTGATGAAAGAATCTACAGACATGGGGAAATCAGATTGAGGGGGTAAGCTGAGGGGGAGTATACACCCTAAGCATGTGAAAACTTTCCAGGCAGAATAGACAGATGTGCACAATGTGTTCCAGTGGCCATGAAGACAGGAGAAGCAGGCACTGTGGAATGCTGAGAACTTGGTTAGACATTGAAGAATCTCCTCTGCATCCTGAGCCATCAGGTGTCATCTTGACTTTTGTCTTGCAACTGGACTTTAGTGTTTCTGGAAGAGAGAGTGGGGCTATCCACTTTGTACAACTCTACCCTGCCTTAAAATCCAATTCATGCACGAGTCAAAATATATCATCCATATTCTTTTACAATTTTACATTTTACTATTTCATTATTTTCCAACCCAAATGTTCATATAGGCTATTTGTGGCTGACCAGAGGTAAAGACTTCCCAGCTTTCTATTGGTCTAATCTGCCAAAATCAGACATACTGTACATTGATCCCAACATAATGATGCCATTTGGGCCCTATTTGAGTATAGAGGATAACAACCAACCAACCATTAAACACTTATGATGTCGTAGGCATTGTTCTAAATTGTGAAAATACTAAAAATTGAAGAAGAAACAAGGGTTGCCTAGTTGAGGCAATGCCTGATTTAGGCTTCATTAACTTGAGGGGGCTCATGTTCTATTGAGAAAGAAAAAAGGAAAATGATAACTAGGGACATATAAAATAAATACAGAGTAGATGGTGGGTCTTCTCAATGGGGAATCTCATAAACATCAAAAGTTATTGTGGGTGTCTGCTATTCTGTGCTAGGAGCAAAGCAATATAAGAAAATAAGTAGATGTGATCCTAACCACATAGAGTTTATAGTGTTGGTTTATTTTGCTTTGCCATAGATAACAAAACTAAGACAAATAGATAGAAGTTGCATGGACACAGTGCCTTTGATAGTAGCTGTAAAATCCTGGGTAAGTCTCTAAAACTCAGTTTCTCCATCTTTAAAATGATCTTTTTTGGGCTGGATGACTTCTAAGGTCCCTTCTTTAGGAACATATATTTAAAACTGGAATTCACTACACACAAAAGAAAAATGAGATGGGTTGGTGGGGAGGAGAGCATTAAACCAAGCAACAAGGTATGGCCTTGAAGACTGAAAAATATGGAGCAAGGCAGCAGGGAGAATAAAAGCAAACCTACTGTCCTGAGTCCCTCCACAAAATGGAGGCTCCAGGAAAAAGTCATGAATGGTAAAAAGAGCAGGTCTTGTTAAGAATTATTTCTAGGTGAGAAAGTTGAATGGATGGTTGCCTGTTTCAGGATTGTGGGAAGTTCCAGGATAAGCTAACAGAGGAAGTATACTTTTTCAGCTTTTTATTTTTCTACTTTAAATGTATTTATTTATTTGTTTATTTGTTACACTGAGATACCCAGGTAACTTCCTTCCTCCCTAAACACCCACCATTAGAGAAGATATATATATAAAACAATGTCTTGCTTGATTCTATTTATCACTTCTTTCTCTGGAGATGGACACATTCTTCAAATAATATTTTTATTTTTGTATATAATGTTCTCTTGGCTCTGCTCATTTTACTTTTCATAACTTCATGTATGTCTTTCTGTGTTTTTTTAAATTAACTTGTCCATTATTTCTTGAGGTACAATAGTATTCCAAAGTCAGGAACAGGGATGGGAAAGGAATAAAAATACTTGCATTTCCAACCTCACAAGAATTAATATAAAGAAAACATTTTGAAAAATTTAGGGCACCACAAAAATGCATGTGCCTCTTTTTTTAGAGACTCTTGCTTTATTATTCCTGATTTGAGAATCTACAATTCTATGAAAATATGTTGACTTCCTACCATATCCCTTGAACTACACTGTACTCTTTGGAGGTACAGGATTATATACTATGGTCCTTGCTCACTGAGACTTTACTTTAGGACAAAAATTTTAAAAATGCAATGGTTTATAAGTGCATAGAATAAGTAATCATAGTTTCCCATAGTATAATAATGTTGTGGAAGAAAGACTATTCACAACTTTATACCTGTGGAGTAAAGTTTTAAAATACTGAGATATATATTGCAACATTAGTAGTAGTAGTAGTAGTAGTAGTAGTAGTAGTAGTAGTAGTAGTAGTAGTAGTAGTAGTAGTAGTAGTAGTAGTAGTAGTAGAAGTAATTGTAGTAGTAGTACTAGTACTAGTACTAGTAGTAGTAGCAGCAGCAGCAGTAGTATAATAATAATAGAAGTAGTAAAAAAGAAGCCAGGAGGATGGTAATTTTTCAGAAGATTGAAATAACAAGCCTGACCAAAATTTTGTGCCATAGAGAAAAAAAGACTGCCAGAAACTAATCACTTTTGATTAATACATTGATATCATGACTTACTTATATGTGACTAAAATAAATGAGGGTTCACAAAAAAGGGTGTCTCATTAGATTAAGGCTTCTTGAATCATTCCTTCCTATGTTATACTGGTAGTTTTTTGAAATTCTAAGAAATGTGTTTAATGTCAACATTTTAAGTTTTTTATTCCCCCCAAATCTCATCACTTTTTCAAGTAAGTAGATAAAGTACATTTAAAAAAAGTATAGGTTCAAAAAGTCTTGGGGTGGGGAGAGCAGCTAAGTAGCACAATAGATAGAGCACCAGGTTTGGTAACTTGGGCTCAAATTTGATCTTTGATATTTCCTAGCTTTGTGACCCCGGGCAAGTCACTTAACACCACCTACCTAACCCATAAGGTTTTTCTGTCTTGGAATAATCAATTCAGCATTAATTCCAAGAAGAAGGTAAGGGTTTAAAAAAACATATAAGTTGTAATTTACTAAGAGATGTTGGTTTAAACCAGTGATGGTCAAACTTTTTAAAGAAGGGGCCAAAGGAAAGGAAATGTTCATCTGTCAGTCTGTTTCTAAGGCAACTCTTTGGAAGTTTCATTGTATTGTATCCTACTCATTGTATTCTTCAGATTAGGAATAATGTTGGGAGGACAGATAGAACATTTCAGGGGCCTGCATCTGGCCCAAGGGCCGAAGTTTGCCCATCACTGGTTTAAACCATACCCTGATGTCTTTAACATCATGTCACATCATATAATGTATTAATATAGGCAAATCTCTCTCCATATATATATTGCAAATCCATTTGGTTTTCTCAACAACTCTATGGTAAGTATTTTTATTGTCCTCATTAGGAAATGAAAATTTCAGTTAAAACTTGGTGAAAATAAATATATAATTCATTTTTCTGCCCAAGTGCATGAATCTCTTGAAATTAAGAATCCCTTGTCTCAGTATACCACTTACTCAATATGCATACAATAAGATCTTTGAGGTCAAGAGGTTTTTTTTTTTTTAGCTTTATTTTTCATGTATCCTCAGTACTTAGCAAAGTGCCTAGTAGATACTAAGTGTTTAACAAATGCCTCTTGAATCACCTGAATTTTGGTTCTGACTCATTAAGCATTACATTAGAGTTTAAACCCCTGTTTGAAAAGCTTCAGGTGTTTTTTGGTATAATGATAGACAATTTGAAAGTACTAACATCAAACATAACTCTAGATTTCCCTTCCCTCATCTGTTTCCTAAAAAAAATAAAACAAGAAATACTTTTATATTACATGATATGAATAAATCACTCTTCTGTCAACTCTATTCTCTACTAGCCCCACCCTCATTGCCACTTAAATTAAGTTTAAAATTCTAAATCACAAGTTTCAAGACCCTCCAGCATCATACTTACCCTTCTTATCTTCTCTTCTAGCCAAAAGTATTGATTTCCTTGTCTTACCCTCTTCTCCTTCCCACCAGAAACTTTGTCTCTAGCCTTGTTACCTGACTCTGAAAGATGAGTTCTCACTTCATCATGCCAGAACCCCTACACCAAATATTTGTGGTCTCTGAATCATGCTGCTGAACGTGTATCCTCCTTTCTAGTTCCCTTTATAGACTGTCTTCTCTCATTAGAATGTAACCTCCTTTAAGGCAAGGATTGTATTGCTTGTATTTGTAATAGGAAGCATTTTAAAAAATCTTCATTCTATCGATCTATTTATCAGCGTGCCACCTGCCTTTATATTCATTATCGTTAAAACATCTTAGACATATTCCTATCTTGAAATCTTTCCTTAGGTTGAACATCATTAAAAGAAAACTTGGCTTTTAAAGCCCATTTTCCCTAAAACCAATTAAGCTTTACTTATAATTTTTCTGTTGTCATATATTTTTAATTTTCATATACTGCTTCCACCATTAGTTGGTAAACATCTTGAAGCCAGGAGCCACATCAATGATTTCCTCAGTAAATATTCCCATTCTTAATTGAATGTCTTCAAACAGTGAGCAATAAAGAATGTGATACATTATGAATCTTTGATATATGTGTAAATAAAACAGAATCTGTATAAATATTTTTAGGTACTGGTAAAAATGTCTTTATTCTAATCAGCTAAATGACATAATTGAAGTACATAATTACATAATGAATGTAATATGATGGAGTTAGGTGGCACAGTAGTTAGAGTGGATAGAGCAGTGGACCTGAAATCAGAAAGATATGAATTTAAAATTAACTCAGTGTGACCCTGGGCAGGTCACTCAATCTCTCTTTGCCTCAATTTCCTCATTTGTATAATAGGGATGACAATAGCACCTACCTCCCAGGGAGGTGGTGAGGATAAAATAACACCATTTGCACAGTGTTTTGCACTTAACATGGTAAGTAAATGCATTTCATTATTATTATTATTAGTAGTAGTAGTAGTAGTAGTATTTATTCCTTAATGGTATTCAGTTAGCTAGGTAGCATGATGTCAGAGCACTGGGTCTGGAGTCAGAAAGACGTGAT
>NC_058130.1:647116992-647123208 GCF_016433145.1 Gracilinanus agilis
ATCGTGGCTTTAATTTGAGTCAAGATTTAAAATTGATTCTAATGGCCCTAGCTTCTTCACCATAACAGGAATGATGTGCCATGTGGCCAGCGATCACAAGGATATGGCAAACTGAAGATTTTGTCCCACATTATAAGGGGCCCCTACCACTGCAGGGAGATGGCCAGGGGCTCATAGAAATAACTGCTGAATGATGCCTCCAGAGAACAGTGTTTAAAAACAAAACCATCACATTTTCTTTTTCTTTTTTTGGAGTGATGGAAATGGTGGTGGAGGAAAAGGAAATATAATCTTGTGATTTTGTTGGAATAAAAAACTCTTAGTGTGGAAACTTTCTCTTCTATTCAGATCATCAATATTTCCACAACCTTTACTATGGTCTTACAAAGCTGCCAATCAAAGTGACACAGTCTTCTGCTAGACATGGGCCTTTAGTATAAGTATTATATTTATATATATATATATATATATATATATATATATATATACATACATACACATACAGAGAGAGATACACACACAATTATATATACATATACAACTAAATGTATACATATATACATCATATGTGTGTATATTTTCATGGGTATATGTGAATATATGTACATAATATGAATGAGTATATCTATGTATATATATATATATATACACAGACACATAAACATTTATTTATTTACTTATTTATTTGTTTGTTTAGTTATTTAACCTGTGAGCGATACACCTAGCCAACACCATTAAGATGAAATTGTTAGCTCCTTCATACATCCCTTTCCTCCTTTCCCCAGATTACAGACCTCCATATTTCCCCTACATTTTCCCTTCTAGGTTGTTCTTCTATCTCCGGCATTTAGCACAGTGCTTGATATATAGTAGGCACTTAATAAATATGCATTAATTGATCTTAAAGTGATTTCTCTTCAGCTCAGCCTCTGATATGTATAGACTTTGTTACCCTGGGTAAATCACTTAACTTTCCATTGTTCCAAAAAGCTCCCTAAGGCTGTAGCTGATAACAAAAGGTTATTTAGGGAGAGAATTTAACAGAATGACTCATACCAATGAAATCACAAGTTTAGGTTTATTATATATCCAGTCCTTATTATTTACAGAAGAAGCTAAGGGCAGGAGGGATAGATCAAATTTGTATTTTCCCTAGTCCTTGAAATCCTATAGAGATAATCCTGCTAGAGCCAGCCCTATAGAAAAAAAAAAAAAGTATATTCAATATATTAGTAATATAATGTTCCTAATACTAGGCTGAGGAATAATTAGAAATAATTCTCCATAAGTGGATATATAAATAGTTGGAAACAATAGTATGAGGAAATTCTGATATATACAAAGACATACAAAACCTACTTATATTGCCCTTGAAGGCCATACCCAATTGAGATATATATATGAATATATATGAAATGGACCATCATATCTCAGAATCTGTTGTTGGGTCCTGATTACATCATAATATTCAACATGAGATTTAATAGTTTTCACTTAAATGAGAGTGCATAAAAAGTACTATGTAAATTTTCAAACACAATATAAATATCAGATTCTTAAGAGTTTATGCAGAGTATGTAATTGTCCATTATTGATGAGAGGATTTATACCATGGAAACTCTTCAGATCTCTTTCTGTTATCCTAGAATGCCAATGTTAGATGAACATCAAATATGATCTTTAAATGTAATAAAATTCATTTTTAAAATTCCAAATAATGTGGTCTACAAAAAAAAGTTATTCTTTCTAATTTATTCTTTTGGCATTGTTATACTCGATGAGGTCTTAGAAGTCTTTTTTCATATTTTCTTCTAATATTTACATATAAATAATTTATTGAATATTCAATATTGTGCATTTTAAGTTTGATTATCATCAAGTTTGACTGATACATGTTGGGAATATATTTTCAAGATTTTTAACTTGTTGATGACTAAAAGTAGAGACTTTATGACTAGCTTACATTATCCGCCCTATGCAAATGTGAATAAAGACACAAAATCAAAAAAGGAAATGACACAGCTCTTTTTTGTGTAACTCTTTCAGCATAGAAGAAAAACATCTGGATTTATTTCTTCTTGAAAATGACTTTTGTGGTGGTTTTTAATTTTAAAAGTTGATTAAAGCTAGTGCACTGCAAGTAATATTTACAAATACCATTCTGTTAATTAGTTACAAACAACTGGTTTTTATCTTCTCCTCCTCCAAAAGTTCCCTTTTAAAATTAGATAGAAAATTAAAATCTCTACATTTTTATGTCATAATTTTTTAAAAAGATATTATAGATCTGTTTTGCCAAAAGACAGGAGAGAGTTTTTCAGGATAATTTTTTCTTTTACTGGGTCCTCAAACTTGTAGCATCAAGGACCAAATTTTGAAGTAATCTGTATTCATATCCTTGAGCATAAATATGTAGGCCAAATTGCTGAAATCATCTGTCTTGAATTATGAATGAAAGTGAGTGAGTTTTAAGCTGTGTCCACATGAATTAAGCATTTCTACATTGCACCACAGAACCATAACTCTTTCCTTTGGTAACATGGTATACAAAGGGATTGTACATGGTATACCAATATTTTTAAAAAAAACTGGTGGCATCCCTCTGCCCTGTTTTCCAATAGTATAGGTTATGCCATAGTCCATAAGAAAAAAAAGTCTATTTTAAAAGGAATGATCTAATCATGGTATATAATCAAAAAGATATTATTAAAGATAAAGAAACTTATCAAGATAGAATTGAGGGCCAGACTACTGTTTAAACTGAAATTGTTGAACTATAGTCATAGAATTAGTGAGCTGGAATGAATTTTACAGATCATCTGAATCTAGCACCTAAATTTACAAATGAGGAAGCTGTGACATATAGATGTCAAAGTCTTGCCCTAATTTGTATAGTAGGTAAATAACAGTGCCACGATTCAAACTCCAGTCCCTGGGTTTCAAATTCATTAAGCATTTTAATAATTCAGCAGATTAGTGACCTTAATGAATATAAGTGCTTCCCAGAGGAACAGGTCACAACTTGTTAATCTCTACTCATTGTGTGTGACTCTCTTTGCACATCCTCTTATAAATTCTTCACAGGAGCTCCAACTCACACATCAAAGGGTGGGAGTATCTTTTAACTCTGTTAATTTTATAAGGGGCCCAGTACAGAACATACATTGTCCAATCATTGTCCCTCAGTCTTACTACATGGCGAGACAATTTCTTTCCTTATCATCGTGTCTGTTGGATAATCTTACAAGTTGCTTCTTGCATATAGTTTGTCATTGGTTTTATGTTCAAAGTGTTTACACCAAGTCATTTTTGTTCTCCTTTGGGAAATTTGATTCTTTGGAGATTAGGATATTCCAAGATGCAAAAGCATGTATCATTGCTGAAGAATATTGGTGTTAAAAAGATGTATTTTGATTTGGTCAGGCCATAGAGGTGGACAATTAGCTGCCCCCTAGCATTGAATTGGAGGAAGGGAACACAATAAATTTTATATATAGTAAATCATACAGTGCTTTTAGAAACCTCCAAATCCAATACAAATGTTATTTTGAAGTTTAAATTTCTATTTACCCATAATACAATGTAATTTCCCTAAAAATCTAGTGGTTTTTCATAACTTATGGATAGTTAGAGATATGATGAATTGTATTCTCATTATTATCTTGTCTATAAACATAAATTTCAGTCATTTAGGCAAATCATAAAAATCTACAAGCACAGGATAGCCTAGAGTTTTGGAAGTTATTAGAAGCTACATCACAGTGTCATCTATTTAGAACGACAAGCATACTAATTAGTCCACTCCCCTCCCTGATTTTAAGTTAGTAAATTTAAGCCCCAAACAGAATGTGACTTCTCCAAGATTACTGCTAGTAAGTAACAAAGGCAGGGTTCAAACACAAGTCTTGGGATGCTAAATCCAACGTATTTCCCACTGCACAATATCCTGATTGTCCCTAATATTTTTAACATATTGGTCAATTAATCAATAAGTATTTGTTAAGTGTCTGCTATCTGCCAGGTACCAGACCATGTGTTGGGGATACAAATACTCAAATTTTTAGGCATCATGACAAAGAAGACAATAGGGAGAAAGAAAGAGAGAGAGAAAGACAGGCAGAAAGAGGCAGAGATGGAAAGAGACAGTGAGACAGAGAGAAAGAAAGGGAGACAGAGAAAGGGAGAAAGAGAAAGAGAAAGAGAGAGAAGAGAAGGAGAGGGAGAAAAAGAGCGGGAGAGAGAGAAAAACAGAGACAGAGACAAAGAGAAAGAGAGACAGACAGAGACAGTGTCAGAGACAGACAAAGAGAGAAAGAGACAGAGAGAGAGAAAGGGAGACAGAGAAAGAGGCAGAGATAAAGAAAGAGAGAGAAAAGAGAGAGGGTGGAGAAAGAGGGAGAGGAAGCAAGAGAGACAGAGAAAAGAGAGAGGGTGGAGAAAGAGAGGGAGAGGAAGAGGGAGAGGAAGAAAGAGAGGGAGATAGAGAGAAAGACAGAGACAGAGAGAAAGAGAGACAGAGAAAGAGACAGAGAAAGAGACAGTCAGAGACAGACAAAGAGAGACAGAGACAGAGAGAAAGGGAGATAGAGAAAGAGAGAGAGAAAAGAAAGAGGGGGAGAAAGAGAGGGAGAGACAGACAGAGACAGACAGAGATAGACAGAGACAGAGAGAGAGACAGACAGAGAGGCAGAGTCAGAGACAGACAGAGAAACAGAGAAAGACAGAGACAGAGAGACATGGTTATAAAACATGTCCCGTCACTGATCCAGTTGTGAATTCGCTCTACATTATACTCAGAATCATGAGTTTTGACCTGGAACTTCTTTTCAGAATCTTTTGTTTTACTGCCACAGTGCAGGCCATATTCTTTATGCCATCCTTCAAGACATAAAGTAGGATTAAAAAAAAATACGGGTAGGTTTTCAACAGGTATGGATAAACCAGATAGACCACAACAGTCCACACGAGAGCAATAGGAAAGGTATGGAAGTGAAAAGTTTTGAGTATATTTAGACAACAAGGGAGGGGAGGAAGGAAAAGTCATTTGCACAATACCTACTGCTAAGTGGTTTACAGATATATTATTTCACTTGATCCTTCCAGCAACCCTGCAAGGTAGATGCTGTAATTATTCTCATTTTATATTTGAGGAAACTGAGGCAGAGGTTAAATGACTTGCCCAGAGGTCACACAGCTAATATCAGAAGGGCATATTTGAAGACAGACCTTCCTGGTACAAGACTCAGCACTCAATCCACTGCGCTGCCTAGCTTCCTAGGCTAATCTCACAGAAGCAAATATTTTAGTGTGGGTAGGATAAATTGTTTAGAAGTAGTAGGAGATAAAACTATGAAGGAAATAGTTTGGGCCTAGAGCATAAAAGATCTAGAATGCTATACTAAGGTATGTAGATTTCCCTTTTTAATCAAATACAAAAAACAGTCCCTGTATTCAAAAAGCTCACAGTCTGAGGAAGAAACCTTCAAACAAGAAACCTACAAACTTACAAACAAGATATAAAAAGGGAAAATTAGGAACAGTCTAAGACTAATGGCATTACGATTAGGGAAATGCTATAAGAAGAGAATATGGTTCATTTTGCATGTAGTATTCAGAATTAGAATTATCCTTAAGAGTCATACTAGTTCAAGCACTTCATTTTGCCAATACAGAAATTGAGGCTTAAAGAGGCAATATGTTTTGTCTAACATTGCACAAATAGTATCAGAGTAGTAACTCAAACATACATATTAATATATATTATATTATGCATGATATATTATATTTAATATATTGTATTCTATTTTATAATATAATTTATGTACATCTAAATATATTATACATTATGCTTATAATATATTTAGAATACAATTATACATAATTATGTTATATAAATCTATATAGCATCTACACACATCTTATACATACACACATATGAGAGTGAGAAAAAGACAAAAGTATGGATGACCAAGGATGAAGTTTTGGCATATATCTACATTTAGGAGTGTGAGAGGAGGAAAAGCAGCTAAGATAGCAGATGGAAAAAAGTGTCAGACTTAAAAAGAAACAAAATAGGAAAGTTGAGAGGCAAAGAGTTTCAGGAAGAAGAAGCTGCTGAGAGAGAGAGAGACAGAGACACAGAGAGAGAGACACAGAGACAGAGAGAGAGAGAGGGGGAGAGAGAGAGAGAGAGAGAGAGAGAGAGAGAGAGAGAGA
>NC_058130.1:647128152-647156154 GCF_016433145.1 Gracilinanus agilis
GAAAGGAAAGAAGGAAGGAAGGAAGGAAGGAAGGAAGGAAGGAAGGAAGGAAGGAAGGAAGGAAGGAAGGAAGGAAGGAAGGAAGGAAAAGAAAGCCCTTAGATGCTCAGCAAGGAGGATACAATAAAGAAAATGGACATAGCATCCCTGGCTTCAACAAGCTTACATTCTTACAGTCCATCAGAGGAGACAACTTTCATATATATTAGCATTTTTAAATTAAATAAAAAATTATTGTGGGGGGAAAGTCCATTAATTTGGGATTATTAGGAAAAGCTTTGCACTTGAGCTGTTTTAAAGGAAATGAGAGATCCTAAGGAAAATTGAGGAATGAATTTTGGGAATCTTGCCTCTGCAAAAGTATGGAATTTAGTATGTCTTAGGAGGAACTTTGATTGGATTATAGAGTGTAGAAAGAGGAAGTCTTTATAATAAACCTAAAAAGGTACATTGGGACTTTTTTGGAAGGATATTAAATGTCAAATGAGGCATTTTATGTTTTATCCAAGGCAATAGGGAAGCAAAACTTATTGAGGAGGGGAGGAAAATAGTCAGACATGTGCTTTAGGAAAATCACTTTAGCTGCTGTGTGGAGTAGAACCTAAGAGGGAAGATACTTGATTAAAGGGGGAATAATTAGGAAGCCATTGTAATTGTTCAGGCAAGAGCTGATAAGAATCTGAACTACAAAAGCAGCTTTGTGAGGAGAAAGGATATAATCTTCATAACTGAAGAGAATGTTCATATTAGGGTCTGGGATCCATCTGAGAGGCAAATATTTATTAGGAAAGAAGGTTATAAACAAGCATTTATAAAGTGCCTGCTATGTTCTAGGCACTGTTAAGTACTTTATGAATCTCTCAATACTCAAATGACTCTAGGAAATGTTAGTAATGATAACTAATAATTATACTTAGTATGTACCAGGGTCAATGCTGAGTACTTGGTAATTATCTCTTTTATTCCTCACAATAACCCAGGGAGGCAGTTGCTATTATTCTCGTTTTATAGATTAGAAAACTGAAACACACAGAGGTTAAGTAATTTGCCTAGGTTGAAACATCCAGTAAGTGGAGGCCAAATCTGAACTCAGGTCTTCCAGACTTTAGGCTTTGCCTTTTATCCACTGAGCCACTTGGTGGCTACTAGGTGGCTAATTATTGAGCTCTTATTGTGCAGTAGACAGTCACTGCTTATACAAATACCAGCAAAAAAAAAAAAAAAACATCTTGTACTAAAAGAACTTTCTAGCAGGGGAAGACAGTGGGAACTAAAAAGAGTTGGTGGGAATATGTACCCATGATAGTAAAGAGTGAATTGTGGTGAAGTTCAGAGTCAGAAGCATAGCTTGAAGGCAAATGAAATATGACTTGGTCTGGGCAGGTCTCCGATATGGAAGCCTAGGGAAGGAACACAACAATGGAAAAGGAGGTCAAATTGTCAGAGGGATGTTCCATAGTGAGAAATTGACTGACAATTAATTTCCAGGGTGAAAAGGCAACTGAGTAATGTTGGGAAAGTCCAGAAGAGTCAGAAGCATGGCCAGAAAGGGAATGAAAAAAGAACCACTATAGCATTATTCCTATGATGATATCAAATTATTTATAGATTGATGTAATCAAAATCATTTATTTTACGTTTTATAATTTTCTCTAACTCTTGCTTGGTTTTAAAATCTTTCCTTTCCCAGAGATCTGACAAGTAAACTACTCTATGTTCACTTATTTATAATTTCCCTCTTTATATTCAAGTCATTCACCCATTTTGGTGTAGGGTGTGAGATATTGATCTAAACCTATTCTCTCCCATATTGTT
Organism: Gracilinanus agilis; assembly: GCF_016433145.1. NCBI lineage: Eukaryota > Metazoa > Chordata > Mammalia > Didelphimorphia > Didelphidae > Gracilinanus > Gracilinanus agilis. The sequence continues at coordinate 647,129,968 of NC_058130.1, forward strand.
TTCCAAATTTCCCAGCAGTTTTTGTCAAATAGTGGATTTTTGTCCCAAATGTAGGGATCTTTGGGTTTATCATACACTGTCTTACTGATGTCATTTACCATAAGTCTATTCCACTGATCCTCCCTTCTATCTCTTAGCCAGTACCATATAGTTTTAATGACTACTGCTTTATAGTATAGTTTAATATCTAGTACTGCTAGGCCCCCTTCCTTCACATTTTTTTTCATTATTTCCCTTGATATTCTTGATGTTTTGTTATTCCAAATGAACTTTGTTATAGTTTTTCCTAATGCAGTAAAAAAGATTTTTTGGTATGCCTGCCCTTTGATCCAGCCATACCATTGTTGGGTTTGTACCTCAAAGAGAACATTAATAAACATACTTGTACGAAAATATTTATAGCTGCACTTTTTGTGGTGGCAAAAAACTGGAAAAAGAGGGTATGCCCTTCAATTGGGGAATGGCTGAACAAATTGTGGTATATGCTGGTGATGGAATACTATTGTGCTAAAAGGAATAATAAACTAGAGGAGTTCCAGGTGAACTGGAAAGACCTCCAGGAACTGATGCAGAGCGAAAGGAGCAGAGCCAGAAGAACATTGTACACAGAGACTGATATACTGTGGTAAAATCAAATGTAATGGACTTCTATACTAGCAGCAATGCAATGACACAGGACAGTTCTGAAGGATTTACAGTAAAGAACACTACCCACATTCAGAGGAAGGACTGCAAGAGAGGAAACATATAAGAAAAACAACTGCTTGAACGCATGGGTTGAGGCGGACATGATTGGGGATGTAGACTCAAAACTACCACACCAATGCAACTATCAACAATTTGGAAATAGGTCTTGATCAATGACACATGATAAAACCAGTGGAAATGGGCATTGGCATGGGTGGCGGGGGTGTGGGGGGTGAAGGGAAAAGTAGGAGCATGAAACATGTAACCATGTTAAAAACGAATATTAATAAATGTTTTTTTAAAAAAAGTTTTTGGTAGTTTGATAGGTGTGGCGCTAAATAGGTAAATTAATTTGGGTAGAATGGTCATTTTTATCATGTTAGCTCATCCTACCCATGAGCAAACAATATTTTTCCAATTGTTTAGATCTAGTTTTAACTGTTTGGAAAGTGTTTTGTAGTTGTTTTCGTATAATTCCTGTGTTTGTTTTGGTAGATAAATTCCTAAGTATTTTATATTGTCTGGGGTGATTTTAAATGGGAAACAACAAATTGGGAAAAAAATCTTTATAACAAAAAACTCTAACAGGGGTCTAATTACTCAAATATACAGGGAGTTAAACCAACTATATGAAAAATCAAGCCATTCCCCAATTGATAAATGGGCAAGAGACATGAATAGGCAATTTTCCGATAAAGAAATCAAAAGTATCAATAAGCACATGAGAAAGTGTTCTAAATCTCTAATAACTAGAGAAATGCAAATCAGAACAACTCTGAGGTATCACCTCACACCTAGCAGATTGGCTAAAATTAAAGAAGGGGAGAGTAATGAATGCTGGAGGGGATGTGGCAAAAGTGGGACATTAATGCATTGTTGGTGGAGCTGTGAACTGATCCAACCATTCTGGTTGGCAATTTGGAACTATGCTCAAAGTGCTATAAAAGAATGCCTGCCCTTTGATCCAGCCATACTATTATTGGGTTTGTACCCCAAAGAGATCATAGATAAACAGACTTGTACGAAAATGTTTATAGCTGCGCTTTTTGTGGTGGCAAAAAACTGGAAAATGAGGGTATGCCCTCCAATTGGGGAGTGGCTGAACAAATTGTGGTATATGCTGGTGATGGAATACTACTGTGCTCAAAGGAATAATAAACTGGAGGAATTCCATGTGAACTGGAAAGACCTCCAGGAATTGATACAGAGTGAAAGGAGCAGAACCAGAAGAACATTGTACACAGAGACCAATACAGTGTGGTAAAATCGAATGTAATGGACTTCTGTACTAGCAGCAATGCAATGACCCAGGACAGTTCGGAGGGATTTATGGAAAAGAACACTACCCACATTCAGAGGAAGGACTGCAAGAGAGGAAACATATAAGAAAAACAACTGCTTGAATGCATGGGTTGGGGTGGACATGATTGGGGATGTAGACTCGAAACTACCACACCAATGCAACTATCAACAATTTGGAAATAGGTCTTGATCAATGACACATGTTAAAACCAGTGGAAATACACATCTGCCATGGGGGGAGAAGGGAGAAGTGGGGGGAAAGGGGGGAGGAAGGGGAAAGTAAGAGCATGAATTATGTAACCATGTTAACTTTTCAAAAAATAAATATTAATAAATGCTTAAAAATTTTAAAAAATAAATTATTTATAGAAAAAATAAAAAGTTATAAAAATGGGGTCTAAGATAGATCTGGAAGCAATAGAAGCCAGAAGGAGTTTAATGGAGGAGACAATAGGGAAATGTCAAATTTCTGAAATAAGATTTTATGACCAAGAGAGGAAAGTTGACAATCCAGTACAGTCCATTGATGAGGGTTCTTCTTGAATTGCTCAGATGCATCAGAAAGTTTAATTTTTTTCAATATACTTTTTGAAGTATGTCATAACTCATAATATATATTCAAAAATGGTTAAAGAAAAGTTATTTTGTTGCTTACAATGAGTCACCATTATTTGAAAAATCAGCATTATGTGAAATAGTTCACTGACCAATAATGACAGAAAATAAGATGCTACCATAGCATTTTCTTTGCTTCAATCTAAATATACTAAAACTACATTTTATCTGCAAGTACTTGAATTAAATAAATTTGTTCTCTGAAATTCTTCAATTATTTAGACTTCTTGGTCATTAATTTTAAAAGTTCTTCTTATGAGAATGAGTTAGAGCTTAAAGAAAATTAAAAAAAAATTATTTGGTTTAACTCCTTCATTTTATAGATGAGGAAACCAAGTTCAATAATATTGAGATGACCTACTCTTAGTCAAATAACTAGAAATCAGCATAATGAGGATTTGTATTCAAGTCTTCTGACTAAATTCAACCCTTGTTCTACTTCACCATTTTGCTTTCTCTTCATTAGTGTCAATTAGTTTTCCCAGCATTTTAGCACCGCAACTAAAATACTTGTTATAATTAATATTGTGTCCAAAAGAAGAACACAAATTAATAGGTGATGATTTCTTCATGACAATATCTTAGTTTAAATATTTTAAATTAATATTTTGTTTGGAAATTGACTCTTCTGACTTCATTGTTTAGGCAAACTGATGAGGTAGGTTTCCAACTTACTGCCAAAGCCCTTTATGGCTCTTAGACATACAATCAAAATATTGTTAAAAGAAAGTAAAGATGTGTTAGTCGAAGTCAAAGGTGCAATACAAGTTCAGATCTAACCCCTTTTGAGTGTGATTTTGAAGTGCTATTAGTTGTTTCAGGCATATCTGACTCTTTGTGACTCAATTTAAGGTTTTCTTGGTGAAGATACTGGTGGTTTTCCATTTTCTTCTCCAGGTCATTTTACAGATGAAGAAACAGAGGCAAATAGGATAAAATGACTTGCCAAGGATTACATATCTAGTAAATGTCTGAGGCCAGGTTTTAAATCAGGTCTTCCTGAATCTTTTGTGCCAGATGAGAAGTAATAAAGTGCAACATATTTGGAGTCAGAAGACCCAGGTTCAAATCCTGCCTCCATGCATGTTGCATAACCGATACAACTTTTGGCAAATCAATAACATTCTCATGGTTTCAGCATCTTTATCTCTAAAGTAAGAGGGTTGGACTAGATGGCAATCTAATTCAGGTTTATGCCGACTCTGAATTTATGAATATGTAATTCTGAGATACTAAGTAAAGATCATTTGAAAAGGAGAAAACATTACTAGTGATAATCAGAGTGTTCTTGTAATTTGGGGGATTTCTTCCTACATAGTGCTTCCCCGGACCACATTTTTTGTCACTGTTGTAAAGAATTGTCCAAAGAATTAAGAAGTTGAATGACTTGCCCAGGGTTCCAAAGGTATTATGATTTAGAGGCAGAACTCCTCTGATTTGGGGGATAGTTCTTATACACTGTGCCACCTAGCTTCCCACATTATAATAAGGGTAGAAAAAATATACAATTGAATTCAGTTTCAGTGAAGATGGGAAAATATAAGTTATTCCTCACTCTCACCCTGGACCAACAGCCCATGGCATCCTCACCACCATCTCTTTATTTATTATGTGTCATAGACTACTCACCCACTTTGCTCCCCTCCATTGCCTTCTATGTTATTTATTTTTAATTCTTTGTTCCACGTCTCACAGCCATTCAACAACACTAGTGCAGAATAATGGTACTAAAAGAATGCGCATTCAGAAAGTTATTTCATTCAAAATGGCAGAAGGGGAATTACACATTATCTATTGAAATAATTTGACAGTGAGATAGACTGATATTGACAATCCAGGTTCAGCAACTTGATATAAAAATATAATTAATTTAGACATATAAATGTTAAATTGAGTGTCAGAGTTTATAGAACAAGTTCCTAAAGCCATTTTTAGCAATCTAAAATATTCTAAGTACAAATATACCAGACCAAGGCATAATTAAATGAATCTGTGCAAAGAAGACAACTGGCATTTTTAACTTATATTTTTATATTCCAGAAAGCATACTAAAAAAGTTAAAAACTTGGTTGCCTAGGGCCTTTGTCAAAACAAATTGCAAGGGGCTTTTAGTTTGCATGAAATTACTAGTTAATGGGGTGCACCCACACTGTGTGGCTGTGATTCGTAAAATCCAATATTTATTATTACTCTTTTATGGGGGCAGGGGCAGCATCACTGACAGTACTCACTGACAGTGAGTTATAGCCTCTACCATAAAGGAAGAATAAATATAATACCTTGCCTTCTTCGAGCTCATAGACTCTTTCAGAGTGTGTGTGTGTGTGTGTGTGTGTGTGTGTGTACATGTGCGTGCATGTCTGTGTGTATGTGTGTGTATTCAGGACACATCCACAAGACAGTTTTTCTTCATCACTGGTTTTATGCTTACAGATTTCTTTTTATATATTTTGTCCTGGATCAAAAGGACATTTCCTCTGAAAGAAAAGAGAGGTGTTTTTTTAAGTTATTTATAACAAGACAAGTCTCTTTTTCTTTTTAAAAATCTGGTTTCAATAATTTCTGAGCCTAAAAGAATAAACACCAGACCATAATGTGAGTTAAGTATCTGTATACATAGTAGACATAGGGGGAAAATAGCTATAGTTCCCTGTATGAAATATTAAACTTTTTTAATGATAAGACATTTAGAAATGTACTGACCTCACCTGCCCACTATCTTTGCCCTTCTATATCTTTTACCTATGGGTGTGTATACAAAAAAGTTGTGGGGAGCTCTTATGAAGATGGAATAGGAGCTAAATCTTCAATTTCATTGATATAGGGGATTTCCAGATGAGCAGATTTCCTTGACCAGTTGTCTAGAATCCTGAGAAGTCAAATAATTTGCCCCAGAATATGTCAAAGGGAAGGCTTGAACCAGAATCTTTTTGAATTTGAATACAGAGCCTTCTATGTCATACCAAGGGAGAGAGGTTTTTGTTGTTGTTGTTGTTGTTTTTAATAAATATTGCTTGACCATTTTTACATTGATAGAAGGAAATCCCTTTTCCTATCCATGGTCTGACATTAATTACTAGAGGGAGATGGGCGCTATGAAGAACTGGGCACAACAGAACCACCCCCATCTGTCATTTCTCCAGCTTGACTCATCACCATACATGCCCACATAACTTGGAGTGACTTCATTTTTTCTGTTTGACTTTGCTTGACAAAGAAAGGCCTGACATGAACAATTTCTGACTCAAATCTCCTGGGCCAGACCCCCAGGGAGGTATATGACTCACTTCTCGGACACCTAGAGAGAAACAGTACTATCTTGAGTTGTTTAAACTCCTCAGAGAAAGTCATTGCTTTACCATAGATGTGCATGAATTCCATCTGTACATGAGTATCCTTTAAAATATACATATGAGAGTATGTGCTACAGCCATACTTACTCATAGAGCATACTTATAGGTGTTTTATGGAAACCTATTTAAACAGCTAATCAAAACAACAGTTACCAGTGTTCCCATTGCCTTCTCATGCAGTAATTGCTCTTGGAGTGATGCGTTCAGAAGGCTATTCCATCAAAGTGCAATGTCATTTGCTAGAGTCTATCTGCTGCTATTTTAGGCAAATAGAGATTGCATGGTAGAAGGAGGAGGAGGAGCAAGGAGAAAAGGAGGATAATAATCTACATTTGCTAAATCAACACTGGATTCCTATTTGGGTTCCAGTTACATGCCTCTCCACGAAACGAACATGTGCCCTATGTCTTTAGATATTATCAAAATACCTATTTGCAAACAAGAACTTGAAAGAAAAAACGGGTGGGGGATAGATCCAGAAAATCTTCTTCCCAGCATTTGTAGTTTCTGGTTTAATTAATGTGGATAGATTTTTCTGGAATGGTTTTAGTTCCCATCGGTAAGAATACAAATTTCCAACAGCTCTTTTCTGTAGCTATTTGTATAGACTTTCAAAGCTCTTTCAGAGATGAGTAGCACAGAATGATACAATGTCCAAATAGTTAGATACTAAAGATCCTTTCAAGAAAATTCATAGTAGCTGCTATCAGTTAGTTTTTGATGATATAAAAGTAAACCTTTTCAACTTGAACAACATCCTAGAAATGGCAGTCAGGAAATGTGACACAAGTTGAATTGTTGTGTATGTTTTGATGACCAAAAGTAAAACTCGTAAAACAGCTCAAAAGGAAAATTTCAAAAATGGCAGGATTTATTGATTAGTTCAACAAACATTTATGAGGTGACTGGTAGCATGGATTACTGAAAAGGGTTTGGAACGGGGATTCAGAAGACAAAATAACTAGTCTTAGTCTTGCTAATACAGTCAGCATGACAAGGAGTAAGTGTTAAAGTTGGAGTCAGAAAAACATGGGTTGGAACTTCACCTTTAATGTTCACAAACTATATGACCACTACTAAGTCATTCAATATTTCTGAACCTTCAGTTTTTTTCTCCTACAAAATGGGGATAATAAATGTAGTATCTGCCTTCAGAACAGGATTGTTCTGATGGTAAAATGGGATCATCTATGCAAGATGTCCAAAAAGCCACAGCGTAGTTTTAAACTTTAATACAAAGCTTAAGGAGGGTAGCTATAGATGGCACAATGGACAGAGCACCAGGCCTGGCAGCAAGAAGACTCATCTCTGTGAATTAAAAATGTGATTCTGGATAAGTCACTTAACCCTGTTTGTCTAAAAAAAATAGCTTAAGTTTTAACATCTTAAAGCAGCACTGTGATTTGGCGGGGGAGGGGTAAATGACTAAAAACTGTGCTATGACTTTGGGAACACTCTATATAAAATATTATGAAAATTTTGGAATTGCTATACTATTGTATTTTTAGAATTAAAATTATCATTTCATTGAGTTGTGAAGAAAACTCTGGAAATTATTAAATAGTATATGCATGAGCTAATTTTTATCAGAATAAATAATATATGGCATTTGCCTTCAAGGGGTGTATATAAAATACAATATTTTGAATAGCTCTAAGAGCTTCTTGACAATGAGAGCAGATAAAAAAGTGGAGCTGAGTGATAATAGTTGGCTCATGTTTTCCAGCCAATGCTAAATAATCACTTGTTTGTTGGGTTGCGTAGAGATTCTTGTTCAGCTATCAAGTCACCTAGATGGTCTCAGAGTCCCCTGCCAAGTTAAGCTGTTTGAAGATTTTATGATATTAGAATGGGAAGAAGAGTACAATGGGTTATTAGAAAAGAAGTCTATGCAAAGAAGTGTTTAAACTACAGTCTGAGTATCCCCAGTAGAGCATTGACCTGAGCAAGACCTTTGTAAATGTGCTGATAGTAGATCCTAAATCTGGTTCCAAACCTCAGTGGCTCCTCCAGAAGAAGGGTTCAGGACCTGAATTCTGCAGAGAGCTCCCTCCAATGAAGAAAATAAATTAACAACTAGAATAACTTTTCTCCCCCTTGTTTTTTCATCTTTTTTTTTTTAGTCTAGAGACTGTGGTTTTTTGTAATAATTTTAACTAATTAAATATGCAGCCTAATGCACACATTTTTGGTGCTAATAAAAACTTTGTGTTATCATGTCTGTTTTTAAGAATGAAGACATTTCGTTAATGCACTTCACTGCTTCCCATTGCCTGTTTCATTCAGACTTAGCTTCTGATAATAACATTTCCAAATAATAAAAAAATTAAATTTATTTAAAGTCCAACTTTCCAAATCAGTTAACCACAAGGTTAAGTGTGGCAGCACTTGACCTAAGAGTAAGTTAGCCTCTTTTTAATAAGAGCGAGGTGTAAAGAATAAAGACAGCATTTTTCTCCTTCCCTTTTTTAAAGAAGCCACATGTAATGTTCTCTGAGTTAAGTTTTACCATTCATAATGAATGCAGTCTCGCCATTCAAATGCGACCATAAGTACACAGAAGATAAGAATTTAATTAAATGTAGATTAAAACCAAACAGGAAAACACACTGGCTGATAATTTTATCCCATCCTCTGGCCATATTTTTTATACTTCCTTCTTGTTCTTCTTTGGGCTATAGCTTATCAACATGCCGATAGTACCATAACTCATTACATCTGATGGTGCAGCTCAAATGTGGAGCCTTAGTGCTTGCATTTCCAGGGCACTTAAAATGCAAAGCATGTAAATGTCTATGTTAAATATACTGGTGTGGCAATACTTGTGTAAAGGATTGGATTTTTGAGCAAATCCTTAATTTCACATTATGCATCAGCTTTGAACAGTCATAAATGGGGTGTTTGGGGTGTTTTTTTAATGGATTCAAGTTCATCCTTAATAGAAATAGATTCAGTTTCCATGAGTCTCACTTCATCAGTTTCATGTAATCTCTAGTCAGCAAAAAGAGAGAGAAAGAGAGAGAGAGAATGAACCAGCATATGATATATTTAATATTTCAGACTTGGAAGTGTTTAAGGGAATTCTATAATTCTATAATTCTATGAGTGACTTCTCACCATATTGCTTAGTGTGTTTAAAACTGACTCAAGCATGGTATATTGGCATTCGTAGTCATTTAGGCAAGTCATGTTTTTCACAAGTGACCACAGGAAGTTTCCTTGAGTCATATTTTTTTTTTGTCTTGAGCTATGTTAGTGCCTTCTAAAACTCAAATAATGACACCCCCCAACTTACCTCCTGTAATTTGAGTCCTCTTGCTTGTGAATGCAGCAGGCAACAAGTAATTTGGAAACAGAGTATTTCTTTAAGGTCAGACTATTTCTGGAAGAATACACGAGCTTTCATGTCATGATTTTATACTGACTTGATTTAATTTTTTTCTGAATAGACTACTCTGTATTTCTTAGGTAGGTGATGAGTGGTTTAAAATAAGTCTGTTCATTGTGAGAAAGTCACCAGACTACATTCAGCAATTTTGAGATCAAAATACAAGAGACAGCAGTGGTTTTGTTAATTAAATATTATGCTAAGGTTTAGAATGTCAATGTATTCTTTAATATGCAATCTTGATTTATTAAGAACTATTAAAGCATAACTGAATCATTTATGGGCCTGTACTCTCTTGTATTTATAACCAGGACCCTTAAGAAGTGTAACATCCTTTTTCTTTTGTAGCAAACATAAAATGTTGGGGGGTTTTGTGAGTATCTTGAAAGGTAAATTGGTTGTTGCTTCATCTCGTTCTTGCCTGGCAGGTTCACCTCATTCTAATGAATGGGGCTTTTCCAATTACAAGACTCATGAAAAAAATGATTTAGGTTTCTGATTCTTTGAAGTCATTTTGAGGGTCTTGATGGTTTTAAGTACTGTACTGGCAGCAACACCTTCATCTGCTTTAGGAGTCACATGAGCACTTTGCACTTAAAGTGATACAATATGATGCATTGATATAGCAAGAGAGCTAGATTTGGGGACTGAGTCAAAAGGATTAATTCAATTCCAAAGACACTAAAAATTTCATCATCTAAGGAAACGGTTTTTAATGGCATGAACATATATTTTCTTTCTCATTAAATCACTGTGAAAAAATTAAAGGCAGAGCTCAGAGTGTGTGCACTAATGTATTAGACACCAGCATGGCTGACAATGCATTGGCTTTCTCCAAAATCTTGGAGACATCATTTTGATACCAACCTTTTTCACCGTTAATTCATGATCCTTTAGTCAATTTCCCTAATAATAATTCATTCTAGTAACAGGATTTGGATTTAGTACAGGAGGAAAATTTGATAAAAGTAGAGCTAAGAATGGAGATATTAGAGAACTAAGCTTCTATGTCAATAAAATCTTTTTCTACTGAAAACAAAATAAAAATACAAGAAAGGCACTATCGTTGGAGTTTGTGTATGTCTTAATAATCTATTTTTTAAAATCTAGGTAACAAATATCCAAGAAATCCCAAGAAAATGAAGACAAGACTCAGTGTCAGAAAGACCTGAGTTCAAATTCAGCCCCAGATACTTATCTATTTGAAACCTGGGCAAGTCACTTAACCTCTGTCATCTTCAGTTTCCACATCTTTAAAATGGGGATAAAAAGAGAACCAGCATTCCAGGCTTGTTGTGAGGATAAATTGAGATAAAATTTGTAAAATAGTTGCAAAATTTAAAGTGATATAAATTCTAGTTATCATCATCATCATCATCACTATCATCATACCAGAAACAATTCCCTGATGTATGTCCCAGAATAATAGCTTTTAGAGGTGAAAAATATTCCTTTAAATAATAATCCCAATGAACATTATGCTTTGTTTAAAAATATTAAAAATATTACTATTGTTACTGCCACTACTATTGATATTATCCTGGACAAGTTATTGAATCTCTCTGTCAATCAGTTTCTTCACCTATAAAATGAAAGGCTCGACTCAATGGCCTCCAATCTTCCTTTGAGCTTTAAATCTATGATTCTCCAGTACTCTTCCTTGTACTAATAATCATAACTCAAATTTAAACAGCAATTTAAGGTATTCCAAGAGATCTGCATACATCTCATCTGATTCCCACAACTTTGTGAAATCTGATTATCCCATTTAAAAATAATCTAGTGGAAGATCAATGAAAACAATACTTGGTCAAGAGTGTGTAAGAAAAAGAGATATCCAGGAAGGTTCTCTAGATGTAGTATAAAGGGAACATTTATATTATTAGAGAGAGAAAACGACACCATTTCAACTCTCTTTGGGAGAAATGAATGTACATCAATTTCACATGGATCACAGTAATTTGTCACTAATAGATTAATGGGTATAGTAGCCAAATTTTTTAATTTAGTACGTGTTTAGTTTCTATTTCAGCTAAATTTTGTGCCTATACCATATGCACTGAAATTATTTCTTTGTGTTTTTTCCTAAAACCAGATGTTTGGTAATGCCCTGAGTAGGAAAATTCCATGTGAGGCAAAAAGAAAGGCTAACTATGGGGCAGCTGCTTCTAAAAATCAGACTTCTTTCTATGAAAAAATAAAAACTCTGAATATGAGATCACTTTAAAAATGTTCAGAACATTATAAGAGCATGAAATGTTTTATGTGTATATGTGTCTGATTTCAGATTCAGCATCATTTCTTGGAAAGCTACCAAGATTAGGGCTCATGCCTCATACAAAATAGCAACAGATATACAGGTTGCCTTGACGTAAGGTGATGATGTGAGCCCTGTGACTGTATATGAAGTGCTTTTGTCAGTGCTCATTGGGCATTGAGTGATGCTTAAAGTTGTTTGACAGAGAGAATCAATAGCTGTAAAAAAGGAGACTGCTTTTGCTAAGAGGGAAGCAGCTTGGCCATTCCAAAGATGAGTGTCAGAAATTCAGTTGGGGTTTTGTAGAATGTAGAAAGTACAATTTCACAAGGAATATTTACCCTGGAGCAAAGCTCCTGGTTAAAGAGATTTCTGCCTTCTAGTAGATGTCAACATTACATCCAGAGGTGTTTATGTTCACATCAGACTTTAATGATTGAAGTATCTATTCAGAAAGAGTAGCTTTAATTGAGCTAAGAGGGAGACAGTCTACCTATGTTTTCTTTAAAATATTTGTGATTCAAGACAGAAGTAAATCATTGTGAAAGGTGAAGTATATATTCCAGCAATTACCAATCTCACAATGTAACCAGCATACTTTCAATACTAATATTACCATTTAGAAGTACAAACCTGATTTATTTGTACTCTTCTAAGCGGCATTATGCTTTCACAGGAAAGATAAAATTGATAAAAAGTCTGGGGAATAGGAAATATGCATGTATGCAAGCATATGTAAAATATATGATTGTGTATTCATATATTTACAAATCTATAAAAGACTATATGTGTGTATCTACAATATATGCACTACAGATAATTATATGAAAAGATACAATGGATTTTAGAAAGGGAAATGATTCGAGTATTCCTGTTAATGAGTAGGTAATGTCTTTTCTGTGGCAGTGGCAAAACTGGAAGTGAAACTGTAGCAAATGCACATTACAGCATTAAACAATAGACCAGTCTTCCTCGGAAAACTGACATGACAGGTGTAGCCACTGATGCTTCAAGCACATACTCTGACCTAAAGACTTAACAATCTGCTACAGCCTTTAGAGCACATAACTGTGGAGGCAGAATTATGGTGGTAAAGAGGAGGACAGGCAATCGAAGCAGAGGGACTCCCACATACTTTCCACAAAATTTGTTTTTCAATTTCTTATGGAGATAGCATCTTAAAAACAAAATGGAAAGAGCCCCTCCCTGCCTCATTTTCCTAAGTACAAAAGGAGGTTTATGGGTACTAGAAGCTATTTTTATGTCCTTTTTTTAATAGATGAGACTGTAGCACTTGAGCTTAGTTTTTTGCACTAAGTGGCCCTTACAGTTAATTTTGAAATTTGGTTCTTGCTGCATTTGCCTTTCAATTAGCTTTGCCCTAACGATCAATGCCCCCTGGATTCCAGAATTATGCAAAAGACGAAAATAAAACTACCTTTGGATGAATCCATATTTTTGTAATATATTAGTTATTATATTTTGTAGCTCTCTAAAGAGCTTTGCTTCTGGCCTAGTTTTGCTTCTACTTCCAATTTTGTTTAATTTTGACTAAATATAAGTTACATTTTTTTTAATATTATACCTCATTTAAGATTTTACTTTTTTTTTTCATTTTAGTGACCATTATTTGAATCATAAAAAGCACAGGATAGTATTTATAATTCTTGGCTCATGTGACAGTGTTTGAACTTTAATATTCTTTTTCTGTAATGTGCTAGCTTAGCAGCCCTATAAAAGAGACATATTGTTTGTAATGTGACTTATCCTCAACAAATGATGCGATTCTTGGGTTTATGCAATGGCAGTAGTTTTCTGAATTTGTGATTCTTCTGTGTTCTGTTGTCAAGAACAGTTGTACATCTGCTCAGCACAGACTTTCAGAGACTATGAACTTTAATTGAGGAAAAATAATGAGGGTTCAGGGATCACTGATACAGAGTCAGCTACAAAGGCAGGTGCCCTTCCACCGGATCAATGGAATATATATTCCTTTGTCATAAGTAGGAAACAGTTGGTTGTACACAGAGACTATGTGATTGTTTTAGAGCGTGGCTACATTTTCTTCCTTTCCTTGTCAGCATAATACTTCATAAATGGTGCTTAATTTATAATCCAAAATAGAAATGTAAAATAATGTCAGTACCATTAATGTTGCATTAATAATTAAGCAGATTTGAGAATCTTGGAAATTATTTTCAGAGCCCACAACATTATATTTCACCTGTTCTAGAGTTCAACTTTCTATGTTTATTTGTTTATATATTAGTCTGACTAACAGGTATGTGTGTGTATATGTGATATCTATCAATAGATATATCATAGGATATATATATAAATGTCTTTCTAATTGTATCTAAATATTTAAGCAATAACAGATGCCTAAAATTTCAGATCTTTAGAAAGTTCAGTCCCTTACAATACAATTTTAATATATAGCCCATAGAAAATTTATAAAATACTTAAGTGGAATTTTTTCATATTATAATGAGAATATATTTTAGAATGTTTCTCCAAGTGAATCAAACAAATAATTTGAGGTTTAACAAAGCTATTGATAATTGTATGTGTTAATAGTGGCTCTCTCTAATATACATGAGCCTCTCTGACCTAAAAGGCCAAGGCCAATTCAAAAAGACCCATTCTACTCTAGCAGGTACTCATTAGCAAACCTAACAAAGGGTATACAGGAATGCCTGGGATTAGCTATAATTTTCACTCTAACAAGTGACTTTAGTAATACATAATGATATACTGACAATTTTAAATCTTAGGTTCAAGAGATAACAGGTTTAACTTCTGATGATTCTGATGGGTTACACTGCAAGATGATCTGACTTTTAACTCTTGGAGGTTATAGACCATAGAAACCCTATCATAAGTTCTATACGAACCACTTTTATGAGTAACATATTTGAACGCTGAGAGTTTAAGATACTGTTCCATGGGGGGAAGGGGGGGACTATTCTAAGCACCTATGAAAATTCTTAATTTTGTCCACAGATGTATGTTAATTTCTTTTCAAGATAAGTTTCCAAGTTTAAATCTTCTAATCTACACAGGAAAGTAGAATCTTGGTTTCTCCCTTGCCTGGCACAAGACTTTAATAGATTTTGTTGAATTGGATTGAAAAACTTACCACATGAAAAATATCAATATTTGATTCTACGAAAAGTGTTTTGAATTTCTAAAAAGCTAAGTGATTAGGGCTGCAATAAAATGTTAACAAAAAAAAGTTGCCTTAAGCATTTTTTAAAATTTGAAATTAGTTCTATTAGTCAAATAGTTTAAAATAGTTGCCAGTGTTGTACACTTTATTTCAGTTATGAAGAATACCCACATTGCAATCAATAATTAAGAAAAATTATATGTGTAAGGTTTATATTTTTGATATCTCATAGATAAATGGAAAAGACCTAATGCTTCTGAAAGGATGATCTATCATTTAGAATGTCACTGTTGTTGAACAAAGATGAGTAGATTATGACTGAATATGTATGCATATTCTTATTTAATATAACATTATTAAATTTAAAAGCCCACAAAATTTCTACAGTATTTTATGGGTTGAATATGTTTCATTGCTCCATTGTTTAGTAATATGTCTTTCTTCAATATAGTCTCCAGGCTTTTAATGAATTCATGTTTTCAATCTGGACTTGTGGTTTCATCACTGTGGGATACATGGCATTTCTCTATTTCTCCACTTTGCACCAAAGTAGATCTGCTAATGGTCTATAGCTTGTAAATTTAGAAAATTTACTGGAAGACTTGAGAATTTAAAAGACTCATCTAAGGCCATAGTTTGTATGTAGGAGAGTCAGCACTTGAACCCAGGTCCTTCTGACTAAAATACTTTATCTACCACTCCACATTACCCATCATTTAAAAAATATATTGGTATAAATTGGAATACTGTCATTCTTATACATACAGACTGTTTAGAACCAGAGAGTAAAGTCAACTCAGTCTGAAGAAGCTATTTAAATAAGTTATGTTAGATTGGATGACCCGTGTTTCATATAATGCTCATATTTAGTAATGAATTACTTGACTAACATTTCTGTTGCTCTAGGAGTCAATTTGATTCTATAGTAGACATGGCTTGCCACCCAACTATTAGCAATTGTGATTCCAAATTTCCCCTCAGAAGGCTACATATGCCTTGTGGCTTGTTAAGAACAAATCATGAAAGAATATTATTTATTTTATTATTATTATTATTATTTTGTTTAGAGTCAGGAGTATACCCAATGCATAACTTAATCCAGAAGTAAAGGAGCAGGGAATTATTCATTGGCTTAGATTTTAAATACTCCTGTTTCTTTTTGTGGACTGAGATGATGAATGAAGTTCATTTGCAGAAATTTCATCATTAATTTCATAGTTGACCAAAAAAACTTTGACTAGCTTTGTGAAAATTATTGAAGTTTGGAGTGCCAGAAGTCATGCTGTCTGAGGTATTTATTCATAAACTTTAGCTTTAATCCAGACAGCAGGGGTGAGTAAGCCCAGTCAGAGAAATGGTGTCATTTCATCCAGAGATGAAAAGCTCAAGATGAAATTACATCAGTAAAGGTAGAATGAATTTTAAAAAGAAACTTTAGGAACAAGGGCTTTGTCTACAAGTTCTAATCTCTAGAGACGACAATGGTGCCTGAGGTTCTTTGGTCTATGACCTGTCATTTTAGATAGATTTTAATTTCTAATAAAAAAGAATTATAAAGAAAGGCAAATTATATCAGTATGAGAAATGTCATGTTAACTAAACTTTTCTGGTTGAAAGTGGCAGATTATCTCTCAATCTATGTATCTATCTCAGGGATTGTGGAAAGGAATAACAAAAGGTAAAAATTGATTGGGACAGCTAGGTGGCGAAGTGGATGGCATGCTGTACCTGGAGTCAGAAAGATTTCTCTTAGGGGCAGCTGGGTAGCTCAGTGGATTGAGAGTCAAGCCTAGAGACAGGAGGTCCTAGGTTCAATTCCAGCCTCAGACACTTCCCAGCTGTGTGACCCTGGGCAAGTCACTTGACTCCCATTGCCTACCCTTACCACTCTTTCACCTAGTAGCCAATACACAGAAGTTAAGGGTTAAAAAAAAAAAAAAAGACTTCTCTTCCTGAGTTCAAATCTAACCTCAGGCACTTACTAACTATGTGACTGGGTAAGTCACTTAACTCTGTCTCCGTTTTCTCATCTGTAAAATGAGCTGGAGAAGAAAATGGCAAACCACTCTAGTTATTTTTGCCAAGAAAATTCCACTGGGGGTACAAAGAGTTGGAAATCACTCAACAACAACAAAACTTGATTATCATTTATAGACCCTAATGTAGTTTCTGCAAAATTGACCTCAGCTAGGAAAGTCTCAAGTGTTTATCATAAGGAAGACATTTGTAGTGGAAGACAGAACCTGCAAACCTTTACCATGTACTTCTTTCCTCTGTTTTGTGCTCATAGGAGAAATCTAAGCCATGTTTGTACATGCAGGACTGCTAGAGGGGAAGTCCAGCTCCCCAGCAGTATTCATAAAACTATTTAGTTCATCTAGAAAGGGGGGAAAAGTACAAAATATTTAAAATAGTCTCTCTTGACCTGAAACTTTAATTCTTCAATGCTATTGAAATGGTGCCTTTGGGGAGAGTATTTGGAGGAGGATCTTATAAAGGTTTACATCACATGTCAAAACACAACTGAGGTGTTTGGCAGCTGATGCACTGGGCATGTTAGGAAGCCTTTGTGACTACACAAGAAAAGGAAGCAAGCTATAAGCATTTTTTTTTCTGAAATGACATTTTCAGACCACCTTCTGATGATGATTGGTCCCTTTTTTCTGCAAAGTTCTATAGAGAATATATTTTAATTAGCTTCCACTTGATACCACTTCATACACACTGCCCAGCTCTGACCCAATGTCTGATCGTATAGAATGCATTACAAAAGAACTGGCCATTTGAGTGCTGTAATATAGCTTTGCATTAATGTGAGACATCATTTAGACAAGGCATTAAAAGTGTTATTTTAATGACTGAAGTGTGTAGGGTGGAAGAAGCTTAATCTTTATAGGGAGAACAATTTCAATTAGCTCTAAAATATTAATTTGTTGGTACAACTATATACTCTAATGTATTTGGCTACAAAAAAAAATCTTATGAATAATACATCGCTTGATTCCAGTCTAATTCGTACATTGTAACTAATACTATCAATCGAAACAGGAGCCACTAATCTTATAACCATCAGGACTTGAGAAAAATTTTAAAAACCGATCATTGCGAATACTGAATCTCCTTTTTGTTCCCCACACCTCTGCCCAGTGTAATTTGTAATGGCATAAATAAAATATGCAACCTCTGCCTGGCATGGCACTGAATGGTGTTTTTTTTTAAATGTGATATAGCTCTTTGCTGTAGAAATTTAAAAGTATTTTGTTTGTTTGTTTGTTTACACAGTGGATGTAAAATATGCTCTCTGGAAACAATTGGTCTCACTGTGGAAAGTCTGGAAATGCGAGAACAAAAATAACTACATGCCATAATCCCACTATTGTATTTCCAAGGACTAAAAATGCTACAGTTCTGGCTTTTCCTCTCCTCGATTATCCCCCTGTAGCCTTATCTTTCCATTGTGCTGACTGTTTATTGCAACACCTTGGCATAGGTTTTCATAGCAATGCCCAGGGTCCTACCTTAGCGTGAATGAGAGTCACACGGGCAGAAACCCTTTAAGACCTTTTGAAAATGCATCGTCTTCTGTGCAGTTAACCAAAACTCAGATATTGCTTCCACAGATATCTCAGGGGCTACCCATGCAAGGGTGAAGCATTGGTGGCTATAACCTGCTTGAATGCTATGTTTGTCAATGTGGGGAAATCACTTTCCCCCTCGATATGATTTCTCCAAGGCTAGATCTACACAAAACCAAAACAGCCGAATGAGAAGTGAAAAACCCAGTCGGTGATCCATCTGCTTTGTCTCCACATTGACCAATATCCAGAAACTGCCTGAATTACTATGGTAGGAACAATTGCTTCCATCCAGATAGGCCCCTAAAGCTTCCATTAACACCTGTGCCAACCGTTCCCCATGGTGCTGCCTCTGACCACTTAGATTTCCTTTAACTGAGATGCCATTTCATTGACATCGCCTGTTCTGTTCTGTGGACTGTCCTAATCCTTCCTGACTAAGCTGGTTGCTTTAAATATTAGTGATTTAACCTATTTTGCATTGAATTTGAGCACTTCGTTAATGTTCAAGTGCGGTTAGTTTTTTTTCATCTGTGTTAAAGGTGTGGAGGGATGTCTCTGGTCACACAATGAAAAATTTTATTCCATAGCCCAAGCAAGATTAAAAGAAGAAAAAGAGCTCAGAGCTATATAGCAAAGGAGAATAACTGTAATGCAGTTTGAGAGCTAGGTGAAAGAATGATTTTGTAGTAGATTTCATGCAGCAGTTGGCATTGGCAGCATTGCAAAAAGAGATGTATTCTGTTGTGCTCTGTTTGATCAAGTGCTAAACCCGTGTGATCAATAGAGAGACAGATGTCGGGTGCAGATGGCGATGCCGTGATACCTGGGGCAGAGTGGGCCTGCCAGAATGACAGAATGGGAACAAGGAAGAGCAGCAATGCAACAGAATGTGACAAATGAAATTAGGGTTTATACTAGTCGATAATTTACAGCTAATACAAAGTGACAGAATTTTTCAGCATCCAGTATATTTTACTCCTAGTAATACTATAGCCAATAAAGCCATATTTCATGCAGTATAATAAAATAGGAGCAGTAGGAAAATAGACTCCAGCCATTTTTTTTATTATGGTACAACTTTTCAAATTGATTCCTGGGAGAATACTAATAGCATGGAAGTCCTGTAATAATAGTGTCTACAAACATTTTATCTTCAACTTTATAGTAGATGAATCATTTACTTTGATTATATATTGAACTCACAAGTTGAAGATGGATCCCTCTGCAGTGACTGAAATGTGTACAATAGAGCTGGTGCATCTAAAAAATGAATCTTCCAATCTGTTTATAAGACTATAAAACAATGATCGATTTCACTCATAAATAAGCAGCCAACATTTCAACTTTCTGTATTAGCAGGAATTGTGAAGTCGTCATCTTCCTTGTAATTAAAAATGGAAAGGACTCAGTAAGCACATATTGAAAATGACCCTATGTTCATGGTCCAAAAGCCATACTTAATATACTTTGTAGAATATCTTAGATTGGTGTTAATTCAAAAAGAGTCAATTGGTGGCTTGAGCTAATAACATTTGGGATAAAGGTTAATATTTCTTTTTATTTCATTTTATGGCCTTGATAAATCTAAAATTGGCTCACACACACACAAACGCATCTGCCATATTGTTGGACAACAAGCCAACATGCGTGAACGAATGACAGCAATATAAGAAACTGTGAAAAAAAGGTAAATATGTCTTTGGTGCCTCTACCTTCCTATTTAGTGACCTGCTGATCCTTCATAGCCCTCTTCCTTAAGTACTCAGTGTCCAGACTTTTCCTGTTCCCCTTTGCCTGATGGGAGTGGGAGGAATTCTAGACTTGCCCATCCTGGTTTTGACTTTTGCAATGTGAGTAGTAGAAAGAAAACTAGATTTCAAATCAAAGTACCTGATCTCAAATCCTGCCTCTGATATATACTACCTATGTGACCTTGGCCAAATCATTTAGCCTCAGTTCCCTTATTTGTAAAATGGGTTTGGACTAGATGGTTTGCAAAGTATTTTTCAGATCTAAACCTAGGTTCCTTTGCTTCCTTTGGATCTCTTTCTGTTTCTGTCTCTATCTCTATCTAGCAGCTTCCTTAACCAAAATTCCCTTGACTGCATGATTAATCCCCTAGCACTGTGGATTACAACTATTCCATGCCTTTTCATTCTGTCTATTTTGGGGTTAAATTAATGTTTTTAGAATTGCAGGATTCTTTTCTCCTTTTGCCTTGCTTTTATGTCACTTCATTACATTACCTTTGAAGCAGAAGGCACAGTAGACTGAGGGCCATTTTTTGTTCATCTGTTACTTGAGCTGCTGCACCCCCCCCCAAAAAAAAGTTCAAAACCTGGTTAGGGAAGGGGGAAAACAAACACTTATTCAGTCCTCCCAAGTGCCAGGCACTGTGCTAAATGCTTTACAAATATTATCTCATTTGATCCTGGTAGCCAACAATCTGATGAGCTTCTGGACATTGCACTAGGCAAGTCCCCAGAGAATAGACACATTTTCAATATTTGTGTGTACTTTACAATTTATCCCCCTTTGTAGAGTCTTGGAGAGAACTCTAGATCACTTGTACTCATACTTAACCATCAAAGAAGAACTTTAAAGGAAATTCCTTTGATTAACAATGACTCTGTGGGTGATACTTCCCTGGGGGTATTTATATTTTGCCAAATATAAATACTCCAATATTTTACCAAATATAAGTCCTCCCAAAGAATAGAACTTTACTGGTAACATTTCAGGCACTGGTGACAGCCTATAAGTAAGACATGTAAATCCATAAAGGGTTTTCAAGATTCCTTCCTATCACACTAGCTCTTCAGGGACTAATGGGGGAGAAACTGTGGTAGGGTGGAAAAAGTACTAAATTTAGCTTCAGAAAAGTTGAGTTCAAGTGGAATCTTTTATATTTCTCAGCTTCATTTCCTTGGACAATGAACATCATATTTTGGTTTGGGCTTGAGAGGACTTTAAAATTCTATCCTATCTCTAATATTCTGTAATTCTGCAACCAGATGTTAGAGGTCTAGAATAATCACACTATTATTATTGAAAGTGGTAATAGGAGTCATAGTAATAATAATAACAACTTATATTATTTTATAAATTTACTCATTCAGTTCCTTAGCCTACTCTTCTTCTGTACCAGGTAACTGGATGACAAATTGTCATCTTGTCACTTCCCATCTCCACACATCTATAGACACTTCTTCCATGAAGGCTTCCCTAATTGTACCTAGATAGAGATGATTTTTTTCCATTTTCATTTTTCTTAGAATATTCATTTTTGTTTCCTCTTTGCTCTTGACATATTATTTTGTATCATACTTACATGTGTATGTATTTCTATCAGCCCTAAATTTCTTGAGGGTAGATACCTTATCTATTTTCTTCTCCATTTCATCCCCTTGAACACAGTGAATATTTAATGAGTATTTTAATTGAACGGAACTCCATGGCACCATTACATTCTCTACCGTAGCTGAAAATTATCTCTCTTTACTCAAATAACTCCTTGGGCATTGCCTAGCCCTTGCTCTCTCCTTATTTTATTTACCCCATTTATTTGTTTATACTTCTCTACCTTTGATTTTTTAGATCATTTTTATTATTTTTACATCACAGATGTACAGTCATAGATTATTTCTTGTAACAAAGGTAAACAGTTAAATAAAATTAATAATACAGCAGCCTTTGCAGAAAGTCCATGGATTATTTTACATCTCTAGAACTCCTCACCTTTCTTTAAAAAAAAGGGAACAAATGTCTATTTTCTCTTCCTCCCATACCCCACTCTACTGAAAAAGGAGGAGGTATTGGAATTCTTTAACAATTATATGCAGTCAATCAAAACAAACCTTCAGTGTTTACACAGAAATATAGATCTACACTAAATGTATATAAATTTATTCTTCACCTTAAATCCATCACATCTTGGTATGGATAGCATGTTTTATCATTGGTCCTCTGGAATTATAAAATGTCACTAGACTGATAATAATTCTTATAGCTTTCAAAGTTTTTTATGCCAGTGCTGTTTTGTAAATTGTTCTAATGGTTCTGCTAATTTCACTCTTTGTTCATTTATAAAATCCTAGGAATTGTTCATTTTTGTAATACTGCTGTTATAGTATAAGTTATTTCTGATTTTGTTTACTTCTCTTTTCATCAGTTCATATAAGTCCATGTCTCTTTATAATCATTTGTTTCTTACAACATACTGGTGCTGTCCAAAACAACTTATTCAGCTATTCTTCATTTTCAGATGTCCCCTTACTTTTCAGTTTTAGTTTTTAAACTCATTGAGAATTTGATCTGAATCAGGTCTTTTGTGTTCCCAGCACCTAGGACAGGACTTTGTTCATTTGGGGGCTGAGAGTAAGGATGCAAACCCATGTGTATCCATCTCTCAGGATAGAAACTCTACTAATTTAGATTGGCAACTGGACTCGCGTCTTATATAGATTCTAGGACACTGTGGGTTTACCTGGACCAGGGTCATAGAGCTAGTATGCATCAGAGATTACCCTTATTTTCTGGTCTTCCTGACTCTTAATCATGATCATCTTTCCACTATAGTAAACTGAGGCATAGTAAAATATCTAACACATTTTTATTAAATTGAATGGAAATGAAATAAATTAAATTCAATAAGAAATTATGAAGAATATACACAGTAGTTCTTTTCATAGTCCAAGTCCATGACCTTCAGTAACAATAATAATAATTACTACCACCATCACAGTACATACTCCAGTGGAATGAGTGACCAGGGTTTAGTAGCAGTAAGAGGGCCAAATATCCTAGCTATTGTAATTCTGTTCTCTGTGGAGGCCTGCCATTCTGAGCCAGTAGTGAGCATGTGGTGATCCTAAATATATGCATACTTATTCATAGCACACACAGAGGTTGTTTTTGATAGAATGAATTATACCTATTGTCCATTACAGTATTATAGTTTGGGCTAGAGTCAACTTTAATAAAAAAAAAAAAAACTCTCAGCTTATTAAAATCCAGCATTGTGAAATGTCTATTCAGGACTATAAAATGGAATATAGCAACAGTAGCAATAAGAATATTTCCCAGGGCAATTCAACTGGCTTTAAAAAAATAGGAGAGAAGTTACTCTCTTTAAAAACAACAACAGCCACACAGAAACAACAATTAAGGCCCCATTCTTTAGGGAACTCAGTGAAGATGCTCTCTAAGTATATAGTGTCAGACACCTAACATCATCTTAATTCTGCAAACCTGTTAAGCTCTTTCCCAATTTGGTAGAAAATTCTACCATTTGGGGGCTGCTACATTGTCCTGTGAAGATTCTGAAAATGTGGTTCAGGTCATTGTCATACAAAAACCTACATGATCATTCGCTTGGGGAAGAGTGAAATCCACAGCTGTGGCCTGAAGTCATAATAGAAAGCATGCTGTTTTCGAAAAAAAAGGTGGGGTCCTTCTTGGACTGTGCTAACCGGCATCTCTTAAAATGGATTGTGGCATCCTCTTCCAAAGGCATACTTATATGTCCTTTGATATGGATCTAGATGGAGATTAGCAAACCAACAAAGGAATTACCTGAGCTCTTGCCTTTACTAAGCTACATGCTGTATACAATCCTAAGTACACTCAGAGTGCTTGAGATCTATTCAGTTTGCAAGCTCTTAAAACTGAGCTTGAGTGTTTACAGTTCCTTATTTATGTTCCTTTTCATAGAATCATAGCTTTCCCCCATCTGGCTTTTTTTAAGGTTTTTGAAACCTTCAAATAATTAAATATTAGCTAGTTAGAAAGAAACCTGGAGAACCTTTAGTCCAATAACTTATACCATTTTGTCTCTTTGAAAAACTCCTTGCATGTCTGCTTCCTCACTGGTGAAATGAGGAGGGGAGGAGACTAATGATCTTTAAGGACCCATCTAGCTCTAAACACACTATAAACCCAAGATGCTACTTGTTTCAGAGGATGAAACTGAGGCATAGAGAGACTAAAGGAATTTTCAGGCAGAAGCCAGATGCTGGGCTGGATCCAACCATATATGTTTAGTCAATGACAGCCTAAGGAATGGATAACCCAGGAAATTTTAGGAGTTCAGGATTCACTTTCTTTTCAAGTAAGGAAATCAGACTCACCATTGAAAGTCAAGCTCAGGTTCTCCCTTCTCTGCCTCTAGAACTTATATTATTTTATTTCTCACTTCTCTAAACTACTGTAGAACTTCATTCAGAGATAGAATTCCACTGATCCACAAACGTCCCTGGTACTGGGGAAAAGATTAAAATATAATTTTGGAGAAATATTAAACAAAATAAATAAAAATACAATTCAGTATATGTAATGTTAATTTATGACTTTCTAAATTAATATGTGGCCCATGGGAATTATTTTCTGTATTTTATGTGGGTGTGCATTTTTCTCCCAATGTTTTGTTTTGTTTTTTGCTGTCAGGGGTAGAGATATTCTACATTTAGTTTATATCTTCAGTGGTTAGTAATATTAGTAATAGCCCATAATTATATAGAGCTTTTCAATTTAGTGTTCTCTGTAATAGATATACATGTTTTAATGACTCTTTTCATAAACTACATGAAGTATAGTCCAGACATACTGACAAATCTGGCCTATGATTTATGCATGCCTGTGTGTAATTTATATATGGAAAAATTGGGGCTCACAGAAGCTATTTGACTTGCCTAGGGATGTCAAAAAGGGAGTTAAAACCTAGAGCTGAATCCTGCTTTTCTATAAGATTTTCCCACTATATTGCCCTTCTCAGCTTGACCTTGTACATAGTTATGTGTTGGTTGAAGGAATTAGTAAATAAATGAGTATATAAACTAGGACTACCTTTGGTTTGCAGCTTCATTAGGGTTGTTTCCTGAGGGAAGGTGTTTCCTAGAACTGTTGTCCATTCTGGTTAGTAGAAGTGGCAGTCATGTGATGGCATGGGAAAGAAGGGGTCTCCTACTCTCCCTCCATGCCAAATAGGCCTATAGTGCTAACATGATTAGTTACCTCCTTAGGGATGAGGGTGTACCAATTATATAGTAGGACTTGCTAATAGGCTAGCTTGAGAAACAAGATATTGAATTATAGGATTTAGAGCTTATAGAGACCTCAGAAATGATCCAGATCCATCAATTTAGAGATGACTAGTGTATGGCTCAAGTTCATCATCAGTGTCATCATCATCCTTGCCGTTGTCATCGTTGTTGTTGTCGTTGTTGGGACAAGTAAAATTAAAATGTGTTTAGAGAGGGGGGAAAAGCCTACTTTTGAACAAAAGAACTCAGCCTCCTTGAAAAGTCACCAAAATTGATTTTGCTAGATTGTTTTTCCCACAGAAAACAACCATAATGAAACTGCAAAACCAAAGGCAGTCCTAGTTTATATATTCATTTATTTGCTAATTCCTTCAACCAACACATATCTGTGTTACAAATTGAGGATCACTGGGTGTGTTTGTTGGCATGAGAGGGAATGTATCTGGGAATAATGTAAAACCAAAAGGCTTCATTAAACCTTTAATTTTGGAATTTGTTTTGCTTGATCATGCATATTTGTTACAAAAAAATTTATTTATCTTTGAGGGTGGAGAGAGAGAGAGAGAGAGAGAGAGAGAGAGAGAGAGAGAGAGAGAGAGAGAGAGAGAGAGAATAAATTCTTTTAATGGAAATTTTTAATTTAAAAAAGAAAATTATCACATAGTCATTACCAGAGGTTTTTATTCTCAGTATACAAAAAGTTGATTCTACCCATGAGTGAAAAGGAAGGAAGGAAGGAAGGAAGGAAGGAAGGAAGGAAGGAAGGAAGGAAGGAAGGAAGGAAGGAAGGAAGGAAGG
>NC_058130.1:647156346-647180381 GCF_016433145.1 Gracilinanus agilis
AAGGAAGGAAGGAAGGAAGGAAGGGAGGGAGGGAGGGAGGGAGAGCAGGAGGGGAGGTCCCTGTATCCCTGGAGGCACAAATGTCAAGAGACAAAAATTGTCTTCACTGAGTGGCAGAGTATGGAGAGATGCCTCAAAGATACTGCTATCTGGAAATTCTGTTGTGTTTCCCTTCAGCAGTACTGTCTCAGTGGCTACATGAACTGTTGAGAAACTATCATGGCAGATGAGGATGAGATCATATGACCTATAGAATATGTAGAAAGCACTTCTTTATGTATAGCTTTTGCCTTTTGGGACACAAAAGAAAGACAAATCCATTATTGATTATAAAGCTTCCATAACTTCGTATGCCTTCATATATAATACTAGACAGGCTCCCTGGTGGTTTTTAGTCATAATTAGCACATGCTGTTCACAGTTATGTTAGTGCAATAAAGGTTATATCACAAGTTATCTGAAGACCTCACATTTGGTAAGAAGGCAGTTGTAACTATGTTAAAAAAATCAGTGTGTCATCAATCCTATTTTGACTCGTTTCCTAGCAATATAGTGGAAATTCAGCGCCAGGGTCAATACTACTTCTAAGAACCAAAGCAGACATATTGTTAGCCAATGGATGTCTCATTTTCTTCATTTCTCTAAGAAACAGGGGAAAAATTCCTGTGAAAGAATAAAATCTAATTATAATTTGAAAGGAACTGTAACAAGTAGTGAAATCCTCTTTCCTACTAACCAAGGCATAATCAGACTCCAGGATATCTCTTAAGAAATAAGTCTTGGTGTTTGGAGAAAAATAAAATTACTGACTCCATTGGTATAATTTCTTTCCAGGGAAATAAATATATTCTGATGTCAGTGGATAGTTACCTACAATGGTAAATTCTTAAAATCTAGGTTTTTATTAAAAATAACAATAATAATAACTAGCATTGATATATAAAAATATACATATATATGTATGCATATAATTCATTTCATCCCTTAAAACAACTCTGCATTGTAAGTGTTTAATCAAGATTATCCTGGACTGGTCTTGGTTCTAGGATGGCACAGGATTTCCAAATTGGTTTACATATACTTTTCCTTGCTCTGAAAATGTTCAAATACTATCAATAGGATATTATAATTTAGGATAGAGGCTTTGGGTGGTACAGGATCTACAAGAGTTAACCAAGGGCTTCCAGTGCAAAAAGCCAGGCACTAAAGGTCCTTCTTACAATAGAGTTCATGGCTAGTTCTACTATTATCTGTCCTCCCAAACCTTCATTTTTATGCCACCTAGATCTTGTTAAACTGGCATACCTCTTTGTGAATGGGCAAGTTGCCACCTTAACAGATGGCTCTGCACTTGGGCATGCCAAAGAACCAGTATGTGCATCAAGTTTGACTATTAGGAATGGGGTTTCCATCCAGGAATATCTTTGTAAAAATCCTTTTGTTTTTACACATGTATGTTTTATTTTTAAATTCATTTACCACATGTTGGAAAGGAAAAATATTGAAAATCAATTGTGAAATGGATGTATCATGTATACTATTATAATTTAAAGGACCAGCAACCTTAAATGGAAACAAATTAGGACTGGATGGTACAGAAATCTGGTAATGAATGACACAGTCTTTAACCTACAGGTCAATTCTTCAAATACAATGTAAGAGATAAGAGAAATATTGTTAATTTTTTTATTAATTTATTTATTGAGCATTCTAAGGGCGGTTCACATCTAAAGGTCCCCAAATCGATGTGAATAGTTTTATACACACATGGATAATGATTAAAATTTCTGGTGGGCAGAATAGTAAGCCTCCCATACCAAAGATGAGGCTCTTCTAGAATTATCAAAGAACTATTTGAAACTGGAGTGAGAGATAAGTGAAAAGTTGAAGACACAATGAAATAGAGGAAAGGAAAATAGCAAGTATAATCTCTTAGTTAAATATCATTATTTTGAGACTGTTTCTTGTCTTTTAGTTTGGGTTCCAAAGGACACAAATAGGCAAGATAAAAATGTTAATACTAGTGTCTTGCAGATGGTACCCATTTTCTGGATCTCCAGCATACAAAATTGAGAGATGTTATTATGTGCATTTAAAAAACTTTTTCATCTGCTACCTATGTGGAATAAGAAAATGAGAATTGAAAAGGCAATCAATGGCCCAGTTTACCCAGAGATTTATGGCCACAATTCAGTGATTTGAATTGCTTCCCAAAAGAAACCAGAGCCAATACTGAAGCATCAACGAAATGTGTTCTCTATGGCCAATACCTTTAAGCAGGTGAGAGCCTGCAATCTGCCCTACTTGAAGCTTCCAGAAGACAATCATGGCTTATTCCAGAGAACACATTGTGAAGGCCTAAAATGCTAAGTAGAGTAAGGGAGTTAGAAATTTCCAAATCTAAATGAGGTCAATAACTTAATGGTCATAACAGGTCAAGGAAAGTCTTTTCCTACCAGTTGAGAAACGCTGTACTAATGGAGGCAACAGACCTGCCATATTACTTTTAAATTATTATAAGTTCTTAGAAGAACCTGGAAGTGGGAAGGGACAAGATAGTAAACAATGGAAATTTTATCAATCAGCTTTTATCTCCTTCATCTTCTTTAGAACTTTTAAAATATTAGTAAATATACACTGGAACCCATGGTACATACCCAGTTATTAGACTACAATTCATTAGCATGTTGGTCAAAAATAAGCAAGGTACAACTTTTCCCTTTTGATGACTTACAAGGTTTATAGAAGACATGAATAAAGATGAATCAGTAATATGTAATATAAGAAAGGGCATGCGTTTTGTGAGAATATTCTGGAAATTTAGAAAATGGATGCTATGTACCTAGAGCCTTTTAAAGCATCATGATGAAGATTGAAAAACTCAAAATAATCTTTTCACATTTGGTTTCAAGAAAAAAATGTTGAAACACAACAATCAGAGTTTCTTCATATACTTATATATAACAATGGGATAGTTTTCATTTTTTTTCTTTTGTGATATTAATGGAACTTTCACTTTTCAATGTTGATGATTTGTGTCATCTTTTTTCCAGAATTAAAAAAATGAACCATTCTTTATATTTACTTCAGAGTTTTCTTACTCTTAAGGGGGGAAATCTTCTAAAGTCAGGGATAGAGCTGCTATTGTAATTACCTCAATAATGCCCAGAAGCTAGGAAGAGGGAATTTTGTTTCAAACCAAACCTTTGGCTCAGTAAAAATTATCAAGCAGAATGCAAAGGTTTTTTTTTTACCTCCATATTTTTTGGTTTCATGGCATATTGCTACACTTGATGCAATTTCAGGGTAATTTTATACAATTTTGCAAATGTCTTAAGTGATATAATGAGCTGAAATCTATACTGTAAGATATCATAAGATGTCATTTTCCTTTATAACTAAAAACATCAATCATTCGATAAGTAGTTGAGATTAAGTCAAATGTTCAAAACCCCAATGGTACCAGGAAGTTTGATTTATCTAATCTATCTTTCTCTTTTTCTCTCTACCCTTCAGAATCCTCAAAGACCTTAGATTTTTAACACTCAGTACTCAATTCCTTATTTCTTTTGAAGGCAGGACTCATTGATTTCAGAACTGGGACCCAGTAAACAATGTGGCACTAGAGCATGCCACAGAACATCATTAATTTTAACTGTTGTGATTTTTAATATGAACTATCTCTTCAAGGTCTTTGACCTAAAATTGTTGAGTATGGATTTTCTACAGCAACAATAATACTTTGATTATTTGTTTAGGTCTGTCTTTTTTGTAATCCTGTCGTTTACCAGAAATGCTTTTAAATTTACTGGTTAGTCTCAATGCTACATTTAATCTAGTACATAAAACTGATCGTTTAGAATTCATATATCATTTCACATTTGCTCAGATCATTCGAACCACTATCCATTTCTCCTTAATAAAGCTAATCTTCAGTTCTGCATTTAGCTACAGTATGCAAGTATGATTTCCATTTTGATTCACCGTAAAATTCTAACTTTTCATATTATTTCATCCTAGAGTTTCACTTGCTTTATTTAATAGATTGTCCTTTGATCTCAAGGAGACAATTGTATTTTACTCCTCTAATGAAGCTTGTATTATTATAGGCAAAATGAATGTTATACCAAATGGTGGAAGAAATCCCAAAGGAAAACATGCTTCTCTCTGTGGATGTTGGAAAAGCAGCATAATTCATTTTTGTCAGTTATTATGTAGCTTGATCTCTAGTTGCTATTTTTATGCTATCATTGTTATTTAGTACTCCAATGACATTGTAGAACACCAAATGCTTTAATTATCTATGAACCGTTACTGACATATGTACTGCAAAAGGCCAATGCACCCATTCTGAAGATGTGGAAATTAAGGCACATAGAGAGAGAGGGTAAAATTAATTTGCTTGTCAAAACTTGGGCCACTATATGATTTGCTTATATCTCCTTCAGTAATCAGGGAATAGTATGAGTCCAGAAATAGTTGGGCAAAGTTGAACTTTGCAATGCATTTAACAGTGTTTATTCAATTTAGGAAGCAGTTTTTGTCATCACTAGCAATTTTTATAAATTATAGTATAGGATACATCTAAAAGAAGCAGATTTTAAAATCTGCTATTTATTGGTTTCTTCTTATTTATTAGGTATCAATGGCAGATTTAGTCATTTAGATAAATTATTATCCCTCTTTTCATGGAGTCTAGCTGTGTAGTGATAGCAACATAGATAGGCATAATATAAAATATTTAAATGATAAATATATTAGAAAATTACAGAGCAAAATGCTGTATTGATTTGATTTCTGTTCTCAGAGATAGATTTGGAAGAAGGGAGAGGGAGATGAAAATGCAGGCCCATGGGAAAGAGATAAGATAGGAACTAGCATGGCGGGCCTGGGTCAGGGTGAGATAGAATGAATGCTCAGCAATGAGAGCCAAAAGAAACATGGACGAGAGCATGAGTTCAGGTAAGAGATAGATGGTATAGACTGGAATTAAAAGAGGCATGGCATGGAAACAGCCCAGGAAGTAGAAGAGCAAGAGAGAATATTAAGGGTAAAATGAAAAAGAAGCAAAAGGGAGAAATGTGATGGAACTGATAATAATTCTGAAAATTTGAGTCTGTGGATTCTCCTTTAATTAAGTCAGCCAGCTTTGCTTGATTGAGTATAAGTTTCTTATTATAATAGGAAGCTATAATAAGTTAAAAGAGGGGAGGAAGGTGGTGAGATTGTGTACATGTGATGATGGTGATGATGCAGATAAAAGAAAGGGATGCATGAGACAAACTGTAGATTCCAGCAGGCAGTCAATATCAAAGATGAACATTTTCTGAAATAATCAAAGTAGTACTGGAAATTAGGGTTACATAGTCATATTTTAGGATGGTGATAGAGAACATTGTAAGAGTATATACAGAAGCCCTTGGGGAAAGTTGGATGGATTAGATTTAACAATACAGAGATTATTTACAATCCCATGGTTTTAGATCAGAAAGACATGAAAGTGGTGTGAACTGGAATGACCTCCAGGAATTGATGCAGCGTGAAAGGAGCAGATCCAGGAGAACATTGTACACAGAGACTGGTACACTGTGGTAAAATTAAACATAACGGACTTCTCTTCTAGCAGCAATGCAAGGATCCAGAGCAAGGCTGAGGGACTTATGAGAAAGAAAAGTAGCCATATTCAGAGGAAGAACTGTGGGAGGAGAAACACAGAAGAAAAACAACTGCTTGAACCCATGGGCTGATGTAGATATTATTGGGGATGTAGAAGCTAAACAATCACTCTAGTCCAACTATCAATAATATGGAATTAGGTCTTAATCAATGATACATGTAACAACCCAGTGGCTACGGGGGGTGGAGGGTTTGAGGAAGAGGGAAAGAACATGAAACAAGTAACTATGGGAAAATATTCAAAATAAAAAAATGAAATGAAAAATGAATTAAAAAAGAAAGACATGAAAGTAGGAAGAAATCTTTTTTTTACCTAAAATAGCTTCTCAGCAACAAACAGAAAACAATCCACCATACATACACTTGGTAAATTGCTTTCAGAAAATTCAAAATAAATATATTCTTTTACTGAAACTATTAAAAACAAGTATTAGAAAGTTAAATCTATATAATCTAATTTTCCTTTTATGTTGATTATTTTCTTTGTTCTTACAAGTAATGTTAAATGTATATGTTTTAGATCAAGTTTGATTCACTATAGTCACTGATTTGTTTCAAGCACCATGCAGTAGTACCCTACTGATATAACTCTTTGACAGTGTGATTCTGTTTTATATTTAATGAATAGACAGAAGGTAATGTTTCTAATTCTAGAGCTGATAAAGAGATTACTGGATATGTATTTCTTCTTCTTTAATGTGAACTTGCATATTTCTTGAAGATGTTCTTCCAGCCTTTTCTCTTTCCAGTCTATTCTTCATGAACCTAACATTCCTAAGTTAGAGGTATGGCCATGGCACACCCAACACCCTACTCAAAAATATTCATTTACCTCCCTTTTTCAGATCCTTCACTATTTAGCTGCCACAAACTTTCCCGGTTATATTTCATATTACTCCCATTAAGTCATTCTCCTTTTCAATCAAATTAGATGGCTACCTAGTATCCACTTAAAAGATGCCATATACTACCTTTCTGCCTTTTTACATTGCCTCCTACCAAAATTTGTGGCATGTTACCTCCAAGGACTCCTACCTTCATTCAAAGCACACCTCTCAAATGAGGTCATGCTCCATTATTTGCACTTTATTCCTTTGGAAATTACTATGTGCATATATTTGTTGTGTTTTAGCCTCTTAGTAGAATGGAAGTTCCTTGATCTGAAGGGCTATTTCACTTTTGGTTTTCTATACTAGGCACCTAGGCTAAAAAATAATTTCAATTTGACAAATATTTACTAGTCATTATATGATGAATGTTTGTTGAATTGAAATTATTTTAATTGCACAAATACTAGTAATAATGTTGAATTTCATTTTCTGAATCACATCAAATTTATTGTACCTGTTTCTTTGATTTGACATCTTGTATCCATTAATACCTTTGTAGCATAATAAAAATGACCATTCTTTCTCCTAGTAGAGGTAGCAACCATACTCTTCAATCCTATATTCCCCTTTTCTGTATCCTCCCATAAAAATTCTATAGAAAATATACTCATGATCTGGAGTAAGTCTTCAGTATCTTGTAAAAGTTCATGGGTATTAGGGCACTACTGTGATTTTCACAGCATTATGCAATCTCAGAGTTTGAAAGGATGTCAGAAAGACTCCAAACCATATTTGAATAACTATATCCTCTACAAGATATAGAACAAGGTAGCATCTAGCTTTACTTGAATGCTTTCACTGGAAGGAACCCTTTGCCTCTCAAGGTAGCCCATCCATCTATTGTTTGGATTATTCGATTAGGAAGTTTTTCTTTATATCACTATGTAGATTTACTATTTCCACAACTTCTGCCCAGTGCTTTTAGTTATTCCCTCTGGAGCCAAATGAAACAAGTCAAATTCCATTTGAATACTTGAAGAAGACTTTTGTGTCCCCATTAATTTTTTCTTTAGGTC
This sequence comes from Gracilinanus agilis, assembly GCF_016433145.1. Lineage (NCBI taxonomy): Eukaryota > Metazoa > Chordata > Mammalia > Didelphimorphia > Didelphidae > Gracilinanus > Gracilinanus agilis. The sequence goes on from NC_058130.1 coordinate 647,163,929, forward strand.
AAGAATTTCTCATTTCTTTCTCGTATGGCATAAACCTGAAAATCCCTGAACTTTGCTGGTTGAGTTATTCTATACGCACTCAGCTTACCAATGTCCTTAAAAATTTGGTGCCTAAAACTAAACAAAATATTCTCACTATTTTTTAACTAGGGTGGAAAAAAGGTCGATCTCCCAAGTTATTGATCAAAATGTTAAATAGCACAGGGTTCAACACTGATACTTGGAAACTCCATTAGATACCTACTTAAGAATTTGAACTTAATGCAAAGGCATGAAGACAGGAGATGGAATGTTATGTATGGGAAATAGTAGGTAGGCAAATTTGGCTGGAAGGTATGATCAGTCTAGAAAGATAGGCAGGAGTCAAATCACGTAGTCAAACTGAAGAGTTTGCATAACATAATAGGGAATCAGTGAATCGCCTTGGGCAAGAGAGTGATATGGTCAGATGTGATGTAAAAAAATATGAATTTGGCAATCAAATAGGAATAGATTTGAGAAAGCAGGGGCTGAAAGAAAAACTTCTATAGTTACCCAATGGAAAGGTGAGGAGGTCCTGAACTAGGCTAATAACTGGAGTAATGAAGAGAAAAGGATGGATTTGTGAGGTGCTATGGAGATGGAATGGATAAGCTTTGGCAATTGATGGGATTTTGGAGGAAAGGGATGTAAATCTGCATAACTAAAAGAATGATGCTGTTCTCCTCTGAAAAAAGAAGTTAGAAGAAGCAATGGTTTTGGAAAGTGAAGGTGCAAATAATATAATGAACTGTTTTTGAGATGGAAGATTTTTTTCCTAGCATAATTATCCTTCTTGATCTCAGTCTCAAAAGATTGTGTTTTCCCTCCATATATTCCTAAATTCTCCTATTACTCCAATATGGAATGATACCTCACTGATTTATATAACATCTTTTCCACTAGTTCATATTCTATAAAGACATAATATATAAAGGGCATAAGTTAAGAACATTTCCTATCACCCATAGAAAGAACAATGCCTTTGATAACCTCTTTTGTTTTAAGGATACTCCCCCAAATTAATATTCTAACCTTTAATGAGCAGATTAACAGAAGGTTTACTCTAGCTGTAGCCTTCAGGAATATATCTTATCTTCCATGTTATCACTCCGTGTTTAATTTTAAAGACCAACGAACTATTTTTTAGCCTTTCTTTGGTGACTTTTTTATTCTTTTGCTCACTTCATCTACCTAAATTATAGCTGGATTTTGGAAACAGGAATATAAAGGAAGGAAAAACAAAAGTAGAAAATTAAAAGAAAAAATAGGAATTTTAGGATTTGAAAGTTCAATGAATATTTATTGAACTTTATTCTAGATAATGTTCATTTGTTTCCTAGCTCTTCTAATTATTAGTTGAATGACCTTGGACAAGTCTTTGTAGCACTTTTATACTTCTAAAATGTTTATATTTAATGATCTCAAAAGTTCCTCTGACCTCTCAACATTTGGTCAAACGCTGTATTCAGAACTGTGCTAAACGTTGCATACACTGTTAATTTTAAGCGTGTTTCATGGTATTATATACACTTACAATTTGTCGGAGAACATATGATATACCTGAAATATTGGAGACCACATACACAAAAAGCATTATCAAGGATGAAAATTGTGATATAGGTAATAAATTCCATGTGAATTTGAGAAGAGTTGTCATGGCCCAGAGTTGTCATGGCAGGGTCAGAAAAGACAACTGGATTGTAGATTGGAAGAAAAAAAAGCTGTGTGTTTAGTGGGATGTAGAGAAGTAACAGATTTTTGTAGGGACAAAAAGAAAGAAGAAATTTGAGAATTTGATTAGCATGGTCTGAGAATGGGAGATTGTTGAATTAGCTGACAAATTGAGGGATATATAAACTAGTGTTTTGAGCTAAGAGAAAATGCAAGATGAAACACAATTTTTAGAATTGAACTGCATCTGTGATTCCATTGTTATAGGGAACTTCCTAGTAATGAAGATGAGAAAAGTTAAGTGATTTGCCCTTGGAGTCCCACAGACAGTACGTGTCAAAGAAAGATGGCTTCATATTTGACTAGAGTGTTTAAGATATAATTTAGCCCAGTTTGAGTTTTTGAGTGCATATTGTATTCTGTGTATAGCATTGATTTGTGTTGTTGCTTTTTTTTTTGAAGTGTGGGAGGGAAAAGAAAAGATACCAAAAAGTTGTCTCTACCCTCATCTGATTGTGTGATTCAATACGAGAAGAATATCATGACTTGTCTTTTCTCCTCTGGCCAGGAGGAATGGATTCTTGACTTTTAGACCCCTCACTTCTCCTCACTTTCCAGCATCCATTCTCCAAACAGTGAAGTGGCATTTGCCACACTGAGGACCTGGGAGGGCCATTGATACTAAAACTAAGCAGATGAGTGGAAAAATCTATCTATTCAGAACCCTGAAGGTAAATCCCTTTCTTCTCCCTAGAACCAAAGTATTTATATCCAAGGCAATTAGTAACCCCTAAAAGGGGTTTATTTTGGAAGCCTTTGTAGCTGTGTAAGTATTTACCTCAGAAGAGGGTTTGCCATACATAGAAGGAGTTTTTTTGGTATTAGAAATAGTCGAAAGAAAATCCAAAATGACTTAAAAGTACCATGCATATTTTTAAGTGCCAGACAGGTCTTTTCCACCACCTAAGGATGGGCTAAAATTCTTCCCCTAGAGCAGCTAATTCCAGTAAGACACTATGATCACGAATGCAATTCCTACCTGGCCTTGAAAAGGTGGAGGGAATGAAATACTGCCTGGCAAACAAACAGAAGTAAGGATTTCTAATGATGTGCTTGTTCCTACTGTTTGTCAGGCAGTGCTTCATTTTACATACTGTACTCTGTAGTGACTTTTAAAATGTTAAATGAGAAGCACAGCCAGCAATGCATGCGAAATGTTCACTCATTGTTGTAAACTACAAAAATATTGCCTTTATGCAATGAGAATCCCATTGTAGAATTTTGAAAGGCATAGAAATAAAAGACTCAGGATTGGCGCGATTTAAACAAACTCACTAGGATATAGTAGATGATTAAAATACAATCTATAATTACATTACACTGGTATCAGGTAAGGATAAAAGCCTATAAATACACTGGGGTCAGGGTAAGCATAAAAAAATGAAACAGTTATTTGAATAATCTGAGATCAAGTTGCAGTAATTAAAAATGAATGTATTATTCAAATGAAGGAATTAGGTTACAACACTCCTCGTATGAAAATATTATTGTGACAGACTGAAATAAGTTGGAAATGATTTTGATTTTTAAAATGGGTAAAGAAATATAATGACTTCCATTGGGAGGAAAGTAGACAATCATGGAATATCAAAATATTTTTGACTGGTAAATGAGAGATGAAGAATAGCTCTTCATATGCTTATTGGTATTTTACTCTTGGCAATATAAAGCTTCTAATGTCATTTTAACAAATGACTTATTTCTGAAAATCTTTTCTTTTAAGAGAGATAGGTCAGGTACCAATTCCTACATGAAGATTTTTCCTCCTCCTCCTCCTCCCCATTCTTCCAGTTGTCAAAGCTGTCTCCTCCTTTAATCATATTAATTGGTATAAACTTTGAATTCATTTATTTGCATACATGTTGCATTCTTTCAGTAGAATGTAAACTCACTGAAGGCAGGGGGTTCATCTTTTTATTAGTGTCCCCAGTTTGTAGAAGAGTAGCTTGCACATATTGAGAATACTTAAAAATTCTGACTCACTTTTGGAAAGGCCTAGGACCAGTGCAAAAATGTAAATGACTCTAAAATGTCCCTTCCCATAGTTTTTCATAGTTGGGGCTCTTTAAATAATTATTTTAGTGATCCTGAATTTAGAGAATAGCAAGAGGAAATGTTGTTTGCTTATAGCAAGTGTCTCCAGGTGAGTGTGCAACTACAAACCCCATTCATTTGAAATCTTGCCACAGCAAGAAAAATATACAAATGGCCTTTCTCTGCTTAAGGGTGACTTTCCCTTGCACAGTATGTGAGGATTTAGACATGCAACTTGTATTATCATCAATAGAAACTGCACAGTTAAATCCATGTGCACCATCCGAAAAATTTACCCCCTAGTTGTCAGAACATCTATACTACTGAGTTTGGGGAAAGTGGATGCATCTATTAAATACAGAATAAATCTCTGAGTTATTTATCAGGTGTTTCTCTCTGTAAGTAATATACTGATTCCCTTATTCTTTCCATTCCACAAATCATTGGGAATTCTTATAATTGAAGTCAGAGAATATAGCTTCATAATTATTCCACGTAAAGTAACAGATAAACAATGCAATGGGACAAATAACATCTCATGAATTCCCAATTATCCCTGTACCTAGTTATTACCATTGTTGGTTCTTCTCACTTCTCAAATCTAGGAGGTTTATAGTTTTGCCTAGAGGGGGAAACCTTTTACTTATTCTCTCAAAAGGTGAATTTTATCCCCTTCCTAGTATTATCAGCTCTATTGAAGACCCACAGAGACCGACATGCATGGATATTGGATCCATACCCTAAATTCCAAATGTTCTCTATTCTCTTGGCTGTCCTCCTAATTAGTTAAGGATGGAATTAATCTTTGTCATTGTCTCCCAATTGGGCAGTTTTCCTGTGCTTAACTTGCTTGTTTTTGCCCTCTTTAAAAGAGAGAATAATCCTATAAATCCTATATCACAGTAGTCCTAATTTTGAGGAATATCTTTTCTCATGTTAGATCCCTGCATTTTGAGTAGGTAAATTACTCCTGAATATGTGCAAATGAGCTTGTGTTGTCATAATTATTAATCTAAGAAAAAAAAGATCCCAGATTCTATCTGAAAAGATGGTGTATTATCCACTTTCCTCATTGTTTTGTTTGTTGTTTTTGTTATAATGATTCTGTATTTTCTAAAAAACAGGCTTCCCTGCAAAGTAAACACTGTCATTTCATAAAGGTGTATTATTTTAGTATAATGAAGGTAAGCTGCAGCAATCCTATTTAAGATGTGTTTAAACGCCATTCAAGATGAAATCAGAGTATTTTCACTAGTTCATTTGAGCACTATATTGCCTTTGATTTCCTCTCTGATCCCCCCAGGTACTTTCCTGGCTTGGCCGTATCAGTTCCTGCCCCTGGTATAACTTCCCATTACTGAATACTTCAAAGATTCATGTTCTTCTCCAGAATAAAATTCTTCGCATCCCTTCCCCCAATCTCCACCCTATCCCTACACTTTTTTGGACCCATGTTGCTGACTTAGCTGTCATTTTCCTTTTGCCAGTACTTTTCTTATTCATAAAGCCTAAAATCTTGGCCTGATTTTTGACCTTGAACTTTTCCCCCCTCCCTATCTGTGTCTCCTTTGTAATTTTGCTTATCATTGTTTGGAAAACATTACCACAATTTGTCCTTATCTTGACCCTACCTCTGTTGGAAACTCTTCTATTTTTTTTGATGCCTTAATTATATCCTGCCTTTCCTATTTAAATTCCTTCTTCTATAGTCTTTCTAAGTTTTTACTCCCTAAACTTTGTACTTTTTAAAATGCTGTAACCAGACCTATCTGGTAGACTCTCTGACTACAGGAAGTAGGAAGATATCACTCCAATAGTTCATCACCTTCACTCACTTCCTTTTCACGTATAAATCTTACTTGAAATTATCATTCTGGTTTTCAGGTCTCTACCTCAGATTACTATCCTCACTGTACCAGTATACATATCATTCCTTGGCAAACTCTCTTTTTTTCCCCAGATAGTCCTCTCCCTCTAAAAACACAGGTTTCTATTCCCCATTCTTTTCTCTCTCTCCCTCACTCCCAGTAGACAGCTGTCTTTAAGAGGACTCAGTTCTCTTGTTTCCTGTCTCACAAGAATTTATAATTATATAAGAATTCAAATAATACAGCTATTTATTTTTTAAGTTGTGGAGATTAAAATTAATATGCTAAATATTATATTTATAAATTTTATTAATAATAAACTAACAAAGAAAATTAACTAAAAGCTACTAACCAGCCCACTCCCAAGAGCCAAAAGAGAGAGCATGAGGTAGAGTCTCAGAATTTATACAAAACGTGACCATGCAAACATAGACAAAAGGAAAAGCATTGTAGGTAAAAAAAAAAAAAGCTACAGAAAGAGGCTTGGGTAATGTAGTTTTTAGGGATTCAAGGTATTTCTCACTATACAAAGTTATCATATACTTTGATAGGAGAGGGTGTAGGTTTTTTACAGTTTGGAAGAAACTGATCTAACTAACAATTTACTTAAAACACCCAAAATCAGTTCCACATCCCAGTGAGGCATCAGATCAGTAAAGTAAGACTCAAGTGGAAGGATATAGCACTACACAGGAAATAGTACCCTGAGCTTATGTAATTGAAGGAATCGAACATCTTGAATTTGTAGAAGTTTGGTCTAAATGGGACAGAAAATGACCACTGAGTTAATTTCCAATTTCGTTTAGAATGAGGATAATATCTCCTAATGAGGAAATCCATGTTTCAGTGTTGGTTAAGCACTTATTTCTTTTTGAAGCTGTTTTTCTCATTGCCAACATGATCATGTCTAGTTAAATCAATATTCTAATTTTGTTGGGAAATTCCAGTTTGATTTTAAATCCAAGCTTTACTTTCAAAAGATTCTGAGCATCCTTTGGCTTAAATTACAACCCCACACATGCAAATACACACAAACACACAGAAATCACTCTGCATATAGAAGGAAGGTGGGTCTTGAAAATGGATAACAACAAATAATCAAATGTTAACTCATTGACTCTTTACAACAATCCTGGGAAGCAGGTGCTTATTCTCATGTTCATTTGATAGATGAGGAAACTGAAGCAGACAGGGGTTAAGTGACCAAAGAATTTGAGGACAGATTCAGGTCTTTCAGACTCGACAACCAGCAGTGTATCTATTACATCACCTGTTGGATACCTGTACAGTTAAGAGGAGACTAAAAGAGAAAATCACTCAACTCAGAAAATCCATCTACTAGTTGTTGCCTTAGTGTTCTCCAGTCCTCTGACTCATTCACCTAGCTACCATGATCTCTCTTCCCCTTCCTCACAAATTCCCTCCCCTCCATCCAATCTCAATGCTCTCTAGCCACACAATGCATTTGCCCTGTGCTGTAGAAAATGAATTGAAGGATGTTGACCTAATAGCAGCAACATTTGATGAACTTTTTGATGAGCCACATTCTTAGATGTAATATTCTCTCCTGTCATTCATTCTCCATGCTGATTCCTACTCTGATTTAGCACTGGGCAGTTTATGCTATGCCAGAGTAGAGATGTAGAGAAAAGAAAAATCAGTGGGTTCCCCCCGCCCCTTTGTTCTCCTTAACTTTTATTGAAATCTCCAGCATAAAGGTGACTGACAGGTAATATGGTATAAAATATAAACAAATTTTGCTGAATCTTGTTAAAATAGAATACAATAAAGAAAGAACAATGAAACATACATTTATTATTGTGTTCTCTCACTTTTCTTAAAGATAGCAAAATTTTCAATAGCAAGATAATGGCTCTGTAAGATTTTGCCATCATCTGCCACCAAAAAAAATCAGAAATGAGAATTATTTCATTGGTTAGACTTGCTGAAAATTATACATACCATCAAAATTATACATCATCCTATTATGCATGTTAATATAAAATAAATTTTGATGTCTGGAGCTGCAGAATTTACCCTGAGTTCCTTGATTAAAAAGTGTCAGGAGGTTCTACGATCGTAGAGAAATAGTTTGTTTCTGATTTTAACCTCATCTATTTAATTTTAGACTTTACAGTTCCTTCACTGTAAGATCACCCACTCATCTGAAACACCCCTGACAGAAGGCCACTTTGCCTTTCACCCTGTACTTCCTAACTTTACTGTTAAGGGCAGACCTTGAAAGAAGGATTTTCAAAGCCCTGAGCTTTAAAGCTCCAATTCACTGCAGTGGGAGTTCAAATGTCTGAGAGCTGCACCTGATACTGAAAAGTCAGAAACCAAGCTGCTATTTTGATTCTGTTCATGGTTTAATTTCCTTCGCTTTACCAATGTTAATATAATTTGTAGAAGTCACTGAATGTGTTCAATGTATGTGTGAGATCGTCCAGCATCCACACTGTGCCTCCTCCAAAATACATGTTTTAAAGTGTATTCCTATCGTGACTCAATGTTAGAAAATTCACTCCTGGACTCACTATGCATGGCCCCAGAAAGACTTTCAGCCACCTGTATTCTCTTCATGGTAACGGGACTTTTTTTTAGGAATTCAGTAAGACCTCTATACATCTTCTAACAGCTATAAAACTTGGACTCAATTACAGAACGTATATTTTATGATGACAGAGTTTGAGGACAGGATTGTTACCATGGTGGTCAATCTCCAATAGAAATTAAGTTAAAAAGAGTCATTTCAGTTCGCATCTTCCCAAAACCAGGATGGGAAAGGACGCCCAGCAAATTCCTATTTACACAATGCCTTTGGCTTCTGGTAAAGCTTTAGGCCATGCTAAGAGCCAACAAAAATGAGCGCTAAAAAAAACCCTGAAAATAGAGTTTATCACCACATCTTGCTTTCTGAACTACTAAATTTTTAATTATCAGTGGAAAAAACTAAACACGACTGGTGTGAAACACCCAATGGTGATTGGAGGTTAATGGAGTCTTCAAGTTCAGAACAAAAGTTTCCCTCCACAGCAGGAAAATTAAGTAGCAGCAGGCACTCACTGTGGAAGTCTGTTGGGTTGTTCTGACTTATAACACGTGCCTACTAGAAGAGCTGGATTTTTGTTGTTGTTTTGTTTTGAGGTTTTTTTTCCCCCCTAAGGACACTTAAAAAACGAAATGCCTGCATGACATGAAAGCAGCATGCATCTCCAGGGTGAGCTCATCTTCCATATCCCAAGAGCTACTTTAAAAGGGATTTTGAAAGATGCAAAAATGTATTCTTTATTTCTATTGAGGAAAAGCAAAGTACTGGCAAAGGGCAATTAATTTGTTCTGTTTCAAGTAGACGTTTGACCTTAAGCACACAGTGTTTTTTTGTTTTTTTGTTTTTTCCATTTCTGAGATCTGGCCTTCTGTCCTATCACGGCTCTAAGATGCATTGTACATGCATCCTTGGGTTTAATGGTGCTATGGAAGCTGGAGGCTGGTCCATTTTTATGAACATAAGGGATTTTGTATAAATTCTCACAAAGGTTTTTTTTAAATTAACATAAATCTTGAGGGATTATCAAATGTGGTGCCACAACCTAACATTTAGGGGAAGAGCAAAATTAGATCAGTTCTGTTCCCCGTTTTTTTCTCCTCTTTCCAGGGACACTCAGGGAAAGCATGTAGTGCCATCTGCTGGACTCGCCTTTCCAGGGTTTCACCAATGTGTATTCTGTAATAGCTGACCACAAGAAATCATTTGAAATTAGGAATGTGTATCTGTGATCCCCACGAAGAAGAGCCAAATGTGTTCAAAAATAGCTATTATATTACATGAATAGATTTTTATTGTAAAATATACTGTATGATAACTTGAAAATTGGCCTTAGGAAATAAAACGGTACTATCTGAAACATGAAGTGAAAATGATTTTTTTCCTCCAAAATATAAAATAATATATTTGGACAATTTTACATAGCAAAAAAAAGATGCACCCATTATAATTTACTACATTCACTTTATTCAAAGCAGGAAAACAAAAATGACATGGAAAAAATAGATTTGGCATAAATACCTCACCTTATGGTTAGTTCTCTTTGGGTATTTGGAAAGAGTTTAAAAAAGCAAAAGCATTTCAAGCTCTTCAAAGTGATGGTTTTTAAATTAATTTAAAGTACTGTTTGAAGAATTATTTCTTTCTAAAAATGTGTCATATATAAAATCAAGCAATTTGTCATAGATATTTTTTTCAAATTAAATAATTATTCTTTTGGGAAAGTATGCCATCATGGAAAAAAATGTTTTACTTAAAGATGGGAAGGACATATGTGTTTATTTTTATTTTGTTGTTTATTATCTAAAACTGTGAGTGAGTTATTTCACAAAAAAATCAACCTCAATTTTCCTACCTGTAAAAATAGATATAATATTTATAACTACCACCCTTACAGGGTAATTGTGAGGAAAGTATTTTGTAAATCTTAAAGCCTGGGTGTTGCTATAATTATTAAGAACTATTTCATAGAATTTCAGAATCAGAAAGAACCACAATACTCAGAAGTTTTAATTTAATTTATTTTATATTTTTATCTGTATTATATTTTAATAATGAATTTCTACATAAGATTTTGGAAGTTATATGATTCATATTGTCTGCCTCTTTTCTTCCCTCCCTCTGCCTGGAGCTGACAAGCAATTCAATCTGGGTTATACATGTATTATGCTCAGAAGTTTTTAAGCTGGGTGGCCATTGGTAGATTTCAGGGGGGTGGGTAAATTTAGTTGGAGAAAACATGCATCTTTATTTTCATTAATTTTTGGTTTTCATTGTAATCCTATGTATTTTATTTTGTTTCTCAAAACAAAATCTCATTTGTCATTTTGAGAAAGGGTCCATAATCTTTGACAGATTGTTAAAGGGTACTATAATTAAAAAAAAAAGAAGTTAAGAACTTTAAAGTCTAATCTAACTCACTAACAGGTGAAGAAATTGAAGACCTGAGAAATTTTGTGACTTGGAGAAAGAAAGTGTTGCATACTGGGATTTGAATGTAGGTCTTCTTCTTCTAGATTCCATAATCTGTTATTTCCCACTGTGTAATTACTCCCTTTTGTATCTATTTATAGATGAGGAGAGGGACTGGACCTATTTTCTTGGGGTAAAGAAGTCCTGGTGAGGAGCTATTTCTCCCAGTGCAGGTCAGGTGGAACTGCTGCAATTTCTATATAGTCATTTTTTAAACCCTTACCTTCCATCTTAGAATAAATACTGTGTATTGTTCCAAGGCAGAAGCACAATAAAGGCTAGCAAAGAGGGTTAAGTGACTTGCCCAGGGTCACGCAGCTAGGCAGTGTTTGAAGTTAAATTTGAACCCAAGACCTCCTGTCTCTAGGTCTGGCTCTCAATCCAATGAAACAACAAGTGTCCCCGATTCATATGTTGTCTCAGAGAGTTAGCATAGAGCATTAGGAGGATAAATGATTTGCTCAAGATCACACAACCACTATGAATCAGAGGAAGGACCAGAACACCAACATACCACTCACTGACCCAGAGGCCAGCTCTCTTTTCCCCAAAGCATGCTGCCTTTTATAAGTTTAGGACTCCTTAAATATAACCCAGAACCATACAGATCTCCACTTTTTTAATCATAGTTTTAATTTGTTATAACTGGCAAAATTTGTGTGTTGAATTTTCCAGCTAAATCCATGCATCTTCTCATGATGCAAAGAGCATTGAACTAATGTTAGGTTTGCCACAAACTACTTGTACAACCTGGAGTAATTCACTTCTCTGGATCCTTTGCGGAAAAGCAATGGAACTAAATAACCTTTAAGGTCCTAAGTTCTAAGGTCTAACCTCACTGCATCTAATCTCTAAGGTCTAAGTTCTCTGCCTCTACAGCTTAGGAAAAGTACTTTTTTTCTTGTTTGAGATTGTGTTTTTATTTTAAGAAGACTTAAGGTTCTTTCAACATAATAACATATCATACTCTCAAATCTGCTAAATTATTTTGTTCTGTTTTATTTTTTCAGGGTGGGAGGTAGGGAGAATGGACAGAGAGAAAGCTATGACCCAATTGTTGCTCCATTTGAGGTTTTCTTAACACAGATACTGGAGTGGTTTGCCATTTTACAGATGAGAAAACTGGGGCAAACAGGGTTATTAATTGACTTGCTCAAGGTCATAAGGTATTTTATGTATAAGGTCAGATTTGAACCCAGGAATATGAGTCTTCTTGACTCCCAGCTCAGCATTCTATCCATTGAACCACCTAGCTGCCCCTGATTTCATCAGTACAGACAACTTTCTTCCCAGTGATGGAATTCCCTCTACTGATGCAGGTTGGCAGTGAATAATAGCCTTAGAGAGTAGCCTGGGGGTCTCTTAGGTTATGTGATATGTCCAGGGTCACACAATCAGTATGTCACAGAGACAAAACTCAGACTGAAGCACTATGCTCTCTCTCTATTTGAAATTAAACTCCATCTAATGTGGTTCTTTCAGCACAGATCTTAGAAATGAACTCTGGTACAGCTCTTTGACGCCTTTCAGGTTTTATGTGGTAGCAAAGACATTATTATGCCTCAGATTTTTTGTTTTGTTTTGTTTTAATTCTTTTATCCTAAATGTTACAGAATTTAAATTTCAAGTTCTCTAATATTCCCTATCCCCAGCTAGTAATACTTAATATTGAATTTCAAAGAAAAATGATACCTAGAAAACTGCCTTATAAAAATGAAAATATTTTAATGAAAAAAGAAAAACTAAAGATAGTAGTTCTAAAAATTTGATCCTTATTAATAGGAAAAAGTATACCTCTCACTGAGTACATAGTCATCTTCATTGATGGAATAGAGCCTTATGAGACAGAAATATGTGCAGAATCAAGATAAATAAGAAAGGTAATTTCTGAATAAGTAAATGTTTAGTCCTGAAATGAGTTTTTTATTTCCAACTTCAGGAAAATTTTTCCTGATTAAAATGGGATTGTGTAATAAATCCAATATATTACAGAGGGATCCTGAAAGTAGAAAATAAATATAAAAGCACTGTTAAAAAGGGCAAAATGTCAGGGAATAGTCTTCTTGAAATCAAGGAAAAACTAGTCTCTAGCAACTCCCAGGCTTTCCCCATGGCCCATGGCACTCACAATATTTTGGATGGTTGGCAAAAGAAGGAGGCCCTCCTGCAAGTAACAGGGAGTTTTAGAATAACTGAATCCATTGATGCTGAAACTCCTTTTCCATTTGGAGGCTTCAGGAATTAACATGGCCCAAAGCAGAGAAAAAAAATCAAAAGGTGAGTCCATAGGGTGGCAGGGGCAGGATAGCCCACGGAGAAGCCTGCCAGCCATTTGGCACCTCCTCTCCTCACCAGGGCTCCACGTTGTCCTGCAGCTGCCTATCCAGCCCTCCACCACCACACCACAGAGGCCCTGCACTTTTTAACTGACACCCTGTAGAAGCTTAATGAGCCACTTGAAAAACGAATACAAAACAAAGAAAGGTAATGGAAACTGACAAGCTGAAAAAGGAATAGAGAGGTTCATTTCCAACGTGGTGCTTGGGGGAGTTTTCATCAGAATATTTCCATGAAGTGATGGAAGGAAGAAAGAAAAAAAAATGAAGAAACAGCCTCATGTGATGAACTTGTATAATTTATTCCCCCGCAGAACAGCAGGCAGTAGTTTCATTCCTTCCTTTCCCATCCTACTCCCCCCCACAAAGCCCATCTCTTCCCTCCACCTAATTTTAGAGCATTCCCAGGCCAGGTAAGAATGAAAATGAAACATGCCAAAGAGAAGTCGTAATGAAAATGTGGAAGACTCACAGATTATTTATAAGCTTGCAAGTTGTGTATTTGGTGGAGATTTCCTCCCTTCTGCTCCTGCTTGCTGATGAAGAATGGTATTTTAATAGGCAGATGGTAAAGACAATTACAGTTAGGGGCTCAGCTGGGAGTTACATCAGTTTATTGCAAATTATTAGTTGATAAATGCTTTTGTTTACAAGCAAAGTCTTAAGCAGCTTTGTAATCAGTTTATCAGCTGCAGGCTGAGTTTTGACAGCTCCGTCTTAGGGGTACAGTGTCATTTCTTGGCTGGTCCTTTAAAATCCTGCTGACCCAGTAAGTGAGCCAGACCAGAGATGGGTAACTGAATGTGTACCGGTGGGCAAGGTGGCAAAGTCCTTGGGGCTTTACATTCAGGATCAATGCTGGAAAAGCTACTATGAAAATCATGACCCAAGATCGATCTCCTTAAAAGCTGCCAGAGATACGTTAGAGATGGATGGAAGCCTATTTCTAGAGTTTGAAACACCTCTTAAGTTAACAAACATGTCGTGGCCATCTAAATGGCTTTGAAATAAAACATTTAAGAACCTCATAAAAATGTGTTACTTCCTTTCCTACTCTACTCATTGTGAGATACCTGTGTTTTATAATCCCGAGCATATTCATCCAGAAAGCACTTTGCCTTCCTCTCAAGGTCGTGAGTGAGTTTCCTTTTCCTTTCATTCAGGAGTGGAGGTCTCACTGGGTAGCCATCACAGAAAGACTAGCAAAGACATTAAACTACTGGTAATCACATTTTGATTATTTCCTAAAGCAGGCAGCATGGCAGGGGAGACACTGTTTCTTGGGAAGGAAAGAAAATTGTCCCTAGCTGCTTTTCTGGTCTGTGTTTTTTTAAAGAATCTATTCTACTTTAGAATAAATAATAATAGCTCACAATTACACATAGTTTAAGATTTAAAAGGAATTAGAAAGTACCCTTCAAGGGAGAGAGGAAATAGTATTATCCTTATTTTATAGATATGTAAACAGAGGCTCAGACAGGTGACCTGACTTGCTTAATTGCCACCTGGACAGAACATTTCACAGCTGGGATATGGAACAAGATTTCCTTACTTGCTCTTCAGCCTTCTTTGGGCTTTATCATTTTTTTTGCAGGCTTACAGTCTGGGAGAGGGCTGGAAAAACTATTTCAGTTTTATTACCAGCTAGGGATAAGATTAGTAAGAAGTTTAAGCCTTCTTTTTCATGATCTGTAAAATGGGATGGCAAATTCTCCTTTTAGACTCATAGTTTTTCTATTAGTATTCATATCTTTGTTTTGATGTGTTGTGTTTTAACTACAGAGGGCACTGAGCTTTCCAGATATACTTCTATAAGGATAGTGCTATCAAATGAGTCTGCTGCTAAGGAATAAAATATATCTGATTATTTGTGACCTTATTAAAAATAACAACCTCTATATACAGATCCCTCCTAATTCTGAGGTCCTTTAATGCAATCATCTTTATTTAGGGTATTTAATAAACATTGTCATTTTGAACCCAGTACCTAATATTTTTATGCAGCAGAATTAAGAGATTATTTTAAAAGTGACTTTTTAAAGGTACCTAATAGATAGGATTTACTTTGATCAGCTCAGGATTTGAACCAAGGTCTCCTCAGATACATATTTACTTATGTGATGCTTATACCTTCTAAAGCTATGTATTCAGCTCTCTCAATACTCTGAAAAATAAGCTTTGGTCGTTCAGTCAGGGGGAAAGAAAATAAATAAAATGCTCCCTTATAACCCATTCTGAGAAAATCTATTTAGTTTTCTAGTTTACTGACTGTAACTTTATGCTCATTGCTGTGCTTTGGAATCTACTTGAGAGGGTGGAAGTTTGAATGATCAGCAAATGGAGAATGAATGACCAATATTAAAAGCCAAATTTTTTTGGTCAGAACTGTTATATTCCTTTGCATATCAGTGGAAAATAGATTATTGCAAAAGTGAATTTAATAAGTGAATTTAGTGGGTTTTTACTACATATAAAGCAAAACCTTTTCTTTTCTTACCTTGGTTATTACATCACATTTCTGTCTTCTCTCTACTTTGCTTTCCTTCTCCCAGTTTTTCCCTTGCTCTCTTTCAACTAAAGACTTACTTCATCAGAAACGACTAAATTCCCTCCTAGAACCAACTATTTGAATGACCTAGATTTTAAAACTTTTGACATAAGCTTGGCTGTTTTGTTTGTTAGCTTTTTTGGAAAACAGGACAAAGTGAATCTCCACCTCCTCCTTTTATTTTCTTATCTTTGACTATATGGTACAATAGAAAAAGTTCAGGATCTGCTATCAGTGGACATAGGTTTGAATTCTGATTCTGTTACAGTGTGAAACTGAACAAATCTGTAGGCACTAGTTTCCTCATCACAAGACAAGCAAGTTGGATTGTGAAATCACTAAGGTACCATCTACCTGAAAATCTAGTCCTGATGCTAACTAGACACATTCATTATAGACATTTGGTTTCTGATTTTACTCCCTTTCATAATAAAAGCCTTCTCTGACACCATAGATCTGTATGGTTGCCTGATTCTTTAGGTATAATAATTGGAACTCTTGGAAATTTAAAAACATGAGTTTTGTTTTACTGCAGAGAGATAAATATTTTTACTTGCTATAATCAAATTATTGAAAGATAAATATTCTACCAGGCAGAAAAAAATCCATTTAAACTTTTTTTTCTTGATTGCAAAAGAGAAAGGCAGAAAACAAAATAAAACAAACAAAAAACCTCTGTGATTCTCTCATTAAACCAATGTAACAGTCACTGAAGTCAGATTCTATGGTTGATAGTTAAATCTTTCTCTTTCTCCCTCCTTCCTTCCCTTCCTCCATCCCTCCCTTCCTCCTCCTCCTCCTTCTTTTTCTTCTTCTTCTCCTCCTCCTCTCTCTCTCTCTCTCTCTCTCTCTCTCTCTCTCTCTCTCTCTCTCTCTCTCTCTCTCTCGTCTCTAC
>NC_058130.1:647183329-647193506 GCF_016433145.1 Gracilinanus agilis
TCTCTCTCTCTCTCTCTCTCTCTCTCTCTCTCTCTCTCTCTCTCTCTTTCTCTCTCTCTCTCTCTTTCTCTGTCTCTGTCTTTCTATCACTCTTTCTGTCTCTGTCTCTGTCTATGTCTCTGTCTCTGTGTCTCTCTGTCTTTCTCTCTCGATGTTCTATAAAAAGATGTCAGAAAAACCAGCATGGGAAAATGGAATGACTAAAAAATGTGCTCCAGAGTGTTTATTTTGCCTACTCTGTAGAAGTGAAAAATGTTAAGGATTATTTAACAACGGGGAAAGACCTTTTCTGCAAAATGCCTTTGATTTATTGCTGGTGTGTGCTACAGATCTTTATCAGCTTCTCTTACACTATTTTATTCAAAAACTTGTGTAAACCATGAGTTGGCATGTTGCAGCATAACCGGAGAGGCATTAATCAACTCTCAAATAAACAAGTTCATAGATCTATCTAACAACTATGAAGTAGTTAAAGCATTTATAAGCAATTTTATTATAGAAAGAAGGCCTAAAAGAGTAGTGCTTAATTATCTGGACTCCTCTGTGCTGGGCTCTCTTTTGATTGTATTAATGAAGCAGCTGGCCCATTGTTTCTCTTTAATTCCTCTATTGTTTTAAGAATATGTCACAGCTCTTTATTCTTTTATCAGGTACTGTGCAGGAGGAACCGCACAATACCTCATATTCCTACTGTATTTGCCAGTGCACAAAGAAACCTCCAAAGCGTTTTTCAAAGCAGGGGCACTCATAATTTATAAGTTCTATTCCTTGCACTACTCTTCTGTCAAGAATTTCAACAGTATTGGATTTGAATTCATTATAAATGTGTATTAAACAATGTGGCTACGTATAGATATATGTCCTGTGTTAATGTCTAAACGCCGAGATCTGGGCACCATAACATGTTCAGCATGGAAATTGGGACATTCTTTAGCAGGGGAAATTATTTCCAGCAATCACCTCTGGATGGAAGAAAAATAAATTTGAGGCCTGGACCTCATCTTGGATTTTCAAATTATTCTTAAACGAGTTTATTTGGAAGAAATAAAAGAGAAATAGAGATAACAAGACAAACAAATACCCACCCCCTAACCCTCACTACACCCCCAGGAGTTTGATGTCTTTTTTTCTGTCTGTTCAAAGAACTGTTTGTTCTTCAAAAGGAATGGTTTTAATCTATGGGAATGTGCCTGAAAGTTACTGTGGGTCATAACATGAGCTAATACGCAGGGTTGTTTAAATGAGTTTTGATAGTGGCCTGACCCTCCTCTGAAGTCACACTTGTATACAGGAAATCGGCTCTTAGACCGGTGCAATATGACATGCTAATTACAGGGCTCCAATGTGAAGCAGCCCCCAAAGAATGGGAAGGGATCAGTGTTCTAACATGAGACACTCTGCTGAAGTGATTTCAAAATGATGGTTCAGTTGCAACTACTTATTTCTTGAATTTCTTTAGAAACTACAAAATCCTCAGAGTAACATGATCCCTGTGAATCTGATTTGGGGTGGATTTGGGAGGTAAAACAAACAAGGAAAAAGAGTCCATATGGTAGACTTGTGTTCCTTGTAACACATGCAACTTTTGGGTTTTCCTAGCAAATATCTGGTTTCCTGGACAGCTTATTGATTTTTTTTTTCTTTTTCCCTTTCCAGAGCCCGAGTCTTTAAAAGAGAAGCTAGATAAATCATTCTACTTCGCAGCTTAACACATCTACCAAAAGTTAGAAAACTCAACTTTCGATTTACTTTTAGAAAATGTACAAGAACAAGTTGCAATTATTTAGCCAAAGGGGAAGAAAATTCCAAAAATAAACTTCATTTTTATGGAGTGAGAAAATGAATTAATTTACTTCAAATCACCCATATTCTTATATTCCTGGATGCATTTCTTACATAAAATAAAGTTTTATACTAGTATCCATATCTATCTTCTTGAGGCTCCCTGTCCTTTTGCATATTGAGGCAGAGTAATACAGAATCTAAATGCGATTTAATTGGTTCAATTTGCTATATATTTTTATGCTAAGCTTGGCACCCTATCTTGATGAGCCCGAATGTAGTTGCGCTCCAGGTTTACAGCTTCATATTGCTTGCATTTTCTTATTTTTACAAAGCAAACGTCTATCAATCACAGATAAATTAGAAAAAAAAATGTACAAATAACACATCGCAAAGATTTTTTTTGCAACATGCTATGTAATTATTAACCTGATTTTTGCCATTGTGTGAAACCATGAATTGCAGATAGCATGGATGAAGTTAAATGCTTTTATATTAAATACGTTTTGCTTATACCGGACTCTATAGGTATGGCCGTACAATATAATTGAAGCTTTGTCAGCTCTGTAGCCTAGCAACAGATAATACTGTTAGGTTACTGAATTGCTCCTGGTTGACAAGTAGGGAGTATTTTTGTGTTTATCATGTTTGCTAATGATGGGATCCTTTCCAAAAGGCTTGTCTTAATCTTAATTAGAGTTTATCAGCAGAGGTCTGCATGACATTATGCAGACACTGATTTCATAAATAATAAAAAGTGCAAGTGAAAAATTTGGCAGGAGAGGGAGATATTTGAGGCCACTGATTCTTGTAAGAGGAGCGTGAATTTCCAAAATGTAATCAAGTTTGAACTGTGACTCTATTCTTTATTATCGAAACTTGCAGTACACTTCAATGCAGTTTTGACAGCAATTATGAATAAAATTTATCAGCTTCCTGTTAGGAACCAGATCTGTTTGTACAGGAATCTTGATCATAAACATTACTAAGAACAGCGAGTCCATAGTTTTTTTTTTCTTTCTTTCTTCCTTTTTTTTTTTTCCATGAACATCAAGGCCTCAGTAGTTATTGCTTTTCCATGGAACCTTGAAACTGCTTGTCCTTTATTTTGTGGGGGTAGTGATGGGAAGCAAAAATGAGTGGCTGTGTTTGCAGCATAAGAGGCAGACAAAGAGAGAATCCTAAAATAACCTTTCCATTTGGTGGAAGCTATGGAAGTATCAGATAGCTGCCTTAGTGCCTGATGTCATTTGATAAAGGATTCATGCCAAGGCAGGAGGAATGTAATTTTTCTGCTCTAGTTTGCACAATATGATATTATTCCACGTCCACAATGTTCTGGGATTCAATAGTATTGATCATCCTTAACTAGTAAATTACCTAGGTATAATTAATGCTAAACTAGTAAAAAACTAAAAGAAGTTTGTGACAGCGTCACATTCCATATTTCCAACAAATTTAAACTGAAAATTATCCCTGGGCTTCTCCTTCTCTCCCACCCCCAACCCCAAGAAACAATCTGGAGTCAGAGGTTCTAGGTTTAAGTTTAGACCCTGCTATTTATTATATATTATAGTGTTAGTCTTTTCTCTGAGCCTCTGCTTCATCTACAAAAAGGGGGTTAGATTTATTGATTTCTGATACCCCTTTCAACCCCAAATCTATGATCCTTTGAAACTATTTCATTAATTATTACTACCTTCACAAAAACCAGGGAAATGAGAAGCAAAGTCACTGATTTCAGATTTTGATTCCCAAGTATCAAATCAGACATTTTTATTCACTCAGTTGACCTGGATACTCTTGATAAAGCGATAGAATATGAATACTACAACTAATAATAATAATAACTCTTACTAATAAGGAAAATATATTTTATTTTCCTAAATGATATATTCTTGTTGTCTGTTAGATTAACTTTGGAGTTCCTTCTGCATTTCATCTACGTAAAACCTGTACTTAAATTTGTAATAGTATTGGTCATTTGTGATGTTGGCCCACTTTCATTTTTGAGTTTAATTTGTGCTTTTATTGTTTTAGGGGTCACTGATGCCATTCTTTCCCCTCCACCTTTGTTTTTGCCTTGAATAAGATAAAGTAGGATATTTTTGTATAAAACAAGTCAGCCAGTCAGTCAACTGGTGTTTGTTAAATATCTGTTATGTGTCAGGCTATGTGCCAAGCACAGTTAAAAAACTAAGTACAAACAAGTTATATTCAGAATAAATTGGGGATAATCTAAAGGAGAGGGCAATAAGATTAAGAGTCATCACATTTAGAGCTAGAATGAATAGAGCCTTGAACCTAGAGTCTATAAGATATGAGTTCAATTCCTATTTTAGAAAAATATAACTGTTTAAACTTGGACAATGCACTTCTGGTCTCTCAACTGTAAAATAGATATATTAATACTGGTTATACTCACCATACAAGGTTATTGTGAAGATCATATATAATAATGTTTCAAAAACAATAGACATTAAAAAACACTGTATATTGTTAGTTACTGTTATTAATATTTACAGTGGTTAATCTAGTCTTTCATTTTATTTTTTAATTACATTATGATGATTCAGCATTTATATTTTTCAAGTTTTCATTAAATCCCAACCCCAGTGGGGAGAGTAAGCAAAATAAAACAAATATGCATAGTAAAGAAAATCAAGTTCCCATTATTTTCCATGTCCAAAATAATGGGTCTCATTCTTTCTATTTAGTTCATCCTCTCTTTGTCAGAATGTGAGAACTATTATTTTTAATTATTAATCATCTGGAATCATGTTTGACCATTACATTGATCAGAGAGCTCTTGTTTTTCAAAAAACTGTTTTTAAAGCGTTATTGTTATGTTATTGATCGTTGTCCTGGTACTATTTGCATTTGCATCAGTTCATATAAGATTCTTGGATTTCTCTGAAACTGTCATAATTTCTTACAGAATGATAATATTCAATCATATTCATATACTATTATTTGTTCAGTCATTCCCCAATTTCTCATCACCACCCCCCAGGTTAGAATTCTTTTGCTTTTACAAAAAGAGCTACTACAAATATTTACATAAAAATCAGTCCTTTACCTCTTTCTTTGAACTGTTTTGGGAGAGAAAACTAGTAGAGAAATTTAGTTCTTCTTTTAAAAAAGTAAAGAAGAGAGCAGAGAAATTGTGTCTTGCCCGGAGTCATACAACCAGACAGTGGCAAAACTAGAATAAGAACCTGGGTCTTTTGACTCCTATCGCAGTGTGTTTTGGTTTGGCTGATGCTCTTTGAAGGATATCTAATTTTAGGAAAAAAAAATATTTCAGTTGAAATATTGGGAGGGGGTAGAGGTGTAACCATATTTTATTGTATTTTTACTATATGCCTCAATCCATTAGATAAGAATAATTCAACAACTACTTGATATACCACCAGTGCAGATCACTAAAATGCCCTAAAAATAAATAAAACTTTAAATTTATTTCTGTTTACCCCTGTCTAAGTACTGAACATGTTGGATTCATCCCTCTGATCTAGTCTTGCTAGTCTAGGATATCTTGTCCCAAACCACTGTTTTCCATAATGATTCAGACTTCAAAGCATTTCTATACCTGTGCAGAAAGAGAATATAATTTAATCAGAGTATACTAGCAATCCCTATTTCTATAGTGTTTTAAGATTTTGTCAATCACTTTCTGTACTATAGCCCTTTGAGGTGATGTGGCAGATTTTACTTTCTCTACTTAAGAAGTCAGGAAATTTAGGGAAGTAACATGATTTCCCCCAGGTTACATAATAAATGTCCCTGGTAAAATTTGAACCCAAATCTCTGCTTGCCATAGACCCTATATGCTTTTTATTATACCACACTGCAATTTAAGAGTCACAGTTAAAAAATCAGTAACTCTGCAGAAATATATTATGAAACCTAGCAAACATAAATTCTGTACTCCTTATATTCTATTCTTCTAACAATCGCTGCCATTTATATGATGTCTTAAGATTTGCAAAGGACATGGATAAGGATGGTCCTAGGGGAATTGTCCCCATTTTAAGGATGAGGAAAATGAGGTTCAGAAACAATGAGTCTTGGCAATGATCTCATAGCTCAGTAGCACCCAAATTGGGATTCAGATCCAAGTTTCCCTTGATACACAATATTGGAATGTCTCTTACACTTTATATTCTGGGTACCGGGAGAAAAAAAGAAGACACAAGTGATTGCGCCATCTTTAGAAGTTTGATTAACAATGCAACATCACAAAAATACACAAATTGGCTTTAGACACATTGCTTGGGAAGTTCTAGAGAAACATTCATTATGAGCTATAATACTACCATTTATACTTGCTGAATCTCTTGCTTTAAGGAAATGCTATAGCTTCTACTTTTTGGAACAAAAAAAATTGCTTGCAAAAATGAATATGGTTGTAGTTTTAGACTTCTTATTAGCTAAGCTGTTTTCCCTCCACATAGAGCAAAAATCTATAAAGAGGATAAGCCTTGATGATCCACAAAGTTCCTTCTACCTTTAACATAGAATGATTCTAAGTGACAGACACAAAGCTCAATCCTGGGTTCATATGTGTATTTGTAAATGTGTGCATGTGTACGTTCTGATTTATATGTTTTACTTTGAAACATTTATATCTCTTCGAGGCCTACAATATAAGTTTTATCTTTCTACATAAATACTATTTTGTTTTCTTATCTTTAAAACCAATAACCTCATTTAATTAATAATCCAAAGTTTTTTTCTAAAATGATAATTCTTACACATTGAGGTGTTGCAATTCATACACTTTTTTATTTTCTCTTCTACCAGATTTTTTTCTACAAGTTGTTCTACAACTATAATCTCTTTTGGGGTGAGAGTAGTAAAGGGATTGGAAATGAAGTGCAACTGAAAAAGTAGCTACTAATGCTGAAAAATAAACAAAAAGAAATGTGACTTATCCGAATAAATACCATTTTTGCTTATTTAATGATTCTATCATAGCTTTTGGTATATGTATACCATAACGGAAAATAAGCTTAATAGCATATAAAGAATGCAGCATTATTTCAAGCATATGTGTATTGGATATGTATCTTGGTCTGAAAGTGTAGATTAAATAAAATAAATCTGTGAAATAAAAGTCTTCACTAGCCCATTCCTACACATTACTAGATGGACTTGCATAGGTAATTTCCTTCTTAATGCATGCCATGTGCGCAGTGTTGCACAGAGCCACAGTGCATCGTTTTTTACCAATGGAAGAAAGGATTCTTTTCCTTTAAACAAACTTTTATTTAAATGTCTTTTTGAAACAGATCTTTGGCATATCTTCTTTCCAGGAAGTTCTGTTAGTGGAAGCTAAGATAAAACAGTAGTCATGTTATGAGGAATATTATGTAAGAAGGATCAGTTAGCAAAAGTTGGTAGTGAACACATGGAGAGTGAAAATATCTTATGAGGATATCGGAATTTAGCTTTGTGAGCTGTTTGAGGTGTGTGTATGTGTGTGTGTGTGTGTGTGTGTGTGTGTCTTTGTGTCTTTGTGCTATACAAATAAATACATTTGACACTGAGTCAAAATACATGGATTAAAGTATAGGCTTTGCTATTTACTAGCTATCAGCCAGTCACAACTTTTTTGTGCTTCAGAAATGGAAATAATATTTGCCTTACCTGCTCTATCTAGTGATTTCAAGGACCAGTCAACTAAAATCAAAAAACCATTTATTAGGAGCTTACATTGTACCTGGCATTTTATGAAATCTTGGGGATGCAAAGGGCTTAAAGCATGCCCTCAAGCAACTTTCATTCTACTGGGGGAGACAAACTGTATATATATTGAGTCTGTACAACATATGCAAGGACAGTGAAGAGAGCATAGAACCTGGAATCAGGAAGACCCAAGTTTAGATATTTCCTGGCAATGTGACCTTGGAGAAGTCACTTAACCCAGTTTATTTCAGTTTTCTAATCCATAAAATGAGTTGGAGAAAGAAATGGCAAATAATTGCATATCTTTCACAGGAAAATTTCAACTGGCGTCCCAAAGAATCAGACATGACTGAAATGACTAAATAACAACAACAAAGTTTATGAACAGGCAATTTTCAGAGGAGGAAAACAAAATGATTAATACTTATATTTAAAATGCTCTAAATCATTTATAATTCTAGAAATTTAAATTAAGACCTCTGAGATACCATCTCATATGCATCAGATTGACTAAAATGACAGGAAAAGACAAAATAAAGGAAACAAAAAATAGGCACACTAAATTCACTGTTGGTGTAGACCAGTTTTGTCCAGCAAAAATTTGGAAGTTGGCTATAAGAATATAAAACTTCATGCCCTTTGACCCCAAAATATTGCTGCTAGTTCTGTTGCACTAGGGAGATCAAAGAAAAAAGAAAAAGGCTAATGTGCATAAAAATATTTATGGAAGCTCTTTTTGTGGTGGCAAAAATTTGGAAACAAAATATCTATCAATTGGAGAATGGCCACAAAAATTATGATATATAAATGGGATTGAAAACTATTGTACTATAAGAAAGGATGAAGGGGATCATTTCAGAAAAACCTGAGGAAACTTATTTGAATTGATATAAGAGGAAATAAGTGGAACTCTGAGAACAATGTACACAGAAACAGCAATATTGAAAAGATACAAACATGAAAGACTTAGTAACTCTGATGAATCCAATGATGCACCCCAATTTAAAGAATTAAAGATGAAAAATGACAGAGGACCGATGTACCCAGAGTATGAATTGAAGAGTAACTTTATCTTTTCCCCCTCTGGAACATGGATAATATGGAAATATGTTTTATATGGATATGTACTTCATATGGATAGTGGGTATCATATTTCTTACTTTCTCAAGGAATAGACGGAGAAAATTTGGAAGTAGAAATGAGAAACAAACAAAAGAAGACATATAATTCCCTTTGTAAAATTAGGTTAGTATCTTTAGACTGTAGATTTGATTAGATAATAGATGCAAAAACACTTAAAAAAAGAAATATTGTTAGCTAGGTGCATATAAGAATGTCTTATATACATTATCTATCATTGATGTTTAATTGTGTAAAATCAATCCATGATTTTTTACATAAATGAATAAATCCATTTGGAAGCAACTGATAGGGAAAAAAACCATTTCACTAATATTACCAGAAAGGTTGAGCACTGGGGATGTTCAATGTTGTATGAGGGAATTGGACTAAATTATTTCTAAAGTCCTTTTCAGATCTAAATCTATAATCCTTGGATATTATAATATGCTGTCAAATGTGGTCATTTTGTTGATCAATTTTGTGTAGCTTTTTCATTCTTAAAAAGGAGAATTTAATGGTGGAGAATTATCAGGAAATAATATGCCATTAAAATAGAATGTATCAATAAAAAAATTTTAAATAATGAACCTATTTTTGAAAGGATGAAAAGCAAAATTATAATTCATTTTATCTTCCTACTTTCAACTACTAAAGGAAAGTGATGGGAACAGGGTCATTAGAATATTTTTTCACATGCATGCGTATGTATATGTGTGTATATACACACAAACACACACAAATATGTGTATGTATTTAGGAGATATGTATATGTGTCTATTTAGAAAAAGAATGTATATAGGCTAAACCCACTGTAATGTTTGTTTTTTTCCTTGAGCTACAAAACTATATTAAGGCAACGATTAAGATGAGATACAAGAAGAAAAGAGGGTAAACATTTGACAAAAATCCCTCCGAGGTAATGATGATATATCCTTTCTTGACCTCTTCTACTTTTGGTCATTATAGATGGATATTTTATCTAATCCAGGAAAGGAGTTCCATCCCCCTCCCCAAAGGAAGGGTAAAGATAGCCAGCTGCCTTGATTAAGCACTCCACCCCTAAACTGACATGAGATACATGAGAAGATGCTGTTGACATTAATCTACTCTACAGCAGGCTTGAGAATTCTATTGTCAATTAATTTTTCTCCCTCTTTTCTTCTTAATAGGGGGTCAGCTTTGGTGCACTACTACGAAGGCCATCTCTGAGGGTGAGGAGCTAATTGCCTTTGTGGTAGATTTTGACTCAAGGCTACAAGCTGCCAGTCAGATGACACTCACAGAAGGGATGTATCCTGCGCGACTGCTGGATTCAATTCAACTGCTCCCTCAACAAGCCGCCATGGCATCTATTTTGCCTACAGCTATTGTCAATAGTAAGTGCTGAACAGGGCAATTTAGGTTAAAGGGGCATGGAATGGGGTGGAGTTGAGATGTGCCCAACTGTCAGTCTCTGGGAGATCATGGGATCTAGGACTGTTATGGCTCAAGCACCTTGTTTGCTCTGGTTTTGCCTGAATTTTGTCATCCCAGAGAAAGGAAAGAAAGGAGAGAAAGGGGGAGAGATAGAGAGAGAGAAGGA
>NC_058130.1:647195925-647309321 GCF_016433145.1 Gracilinanus agilis
AGGAAGGAAGGAAGGAAGGAAGGAAGGAAGGAAGGAAGGAAGGAAGGAAGGAAGGAAGGAAGGAAGGAAGGAAGAAGGAAGGAAGAAGGAAGGAAGGAAAAGAAAAAGAAAGAAAGAAAGGATAAAAGAAAGGAGAGAGGGAGGGAGGCAGGGACAGATGGAGGGAGGAAGGGAGGGAGGCACTAAAATTCTTTCAGTACAGAGTTCAGTTTCTGAAAGGCAATAAGATTTTAACACAGTGAACTGTGTAGTTACTTAAAAGTCTACCTTGCAGGATAAGAGACCCTTAAAATATGGTTAATTTGGCCACAGAACACTGAGGCTTCACATAAGGAATATTAACTCTACAAACAAAATTTTCTTAAATAATCTATGTTCTCATCACAGTTAATAATTTTTATATGCACATCATGAGAAAAAGAACTATGTCAGAGTGTTTAGAGTGCTAGGCCTGGAAAAAGGAAGACCAGAGTTCAAGTCCAACCTTATGGATACTATTTGTAAAATGTCTTAATAAACCAGAAGTGCTATATGAATACTTATTATTACTACATACAGTATTATTTCAGCATAATTTTATTAGAAATTCTTTTGGAGTAAGTAGAGATAAATAGCTACATTGTAGGGAATATTATATAATATTATGTGAGTCCTCTGTTCAATACTCCTCTTATTGCCTATATAATAAATTATATGCTTCTCTTTTTTGCTTTTAAAGCCTTTGATATTAAGGTTTTTCTCCCCAACTTTTATTTCCAAACTTAATACATATTATTTTCCCTCATGCACTCAATGCTTGAGCTAATTGGGCCTACTAAACTGAACATTTTCCTAATATAGCATTCCATCTTCCACTTTTGAGACTTTATAAAAGCTCTCTCTTGTGTGTAGACTACCTTTTTTCCTTCCCTACCACCTGGAACCCCAAGATGCCCTAAAGAGCTTAAGAGACACTTCCTTTAAGGTACCTTTCCTGATTTCCTTGGTTGTTAGCAGAGTCCTTCAAAATCCTTTGTATTATATTCTATATAGTCCTTGTCTTTCTTTTGTATTTATACCCCCAGCATCTTACACATTACTAAGAACTTTGAATGCACTTAATAAGTGCTTACTGATTAAGAAAGATTTGTCAGAAAAAGGTGGTAATAAAAATAGATAGAAAAGCAGGACAGTTTTGAAAATAACATGGAATTTATTTTATGCGTGTGCAAAAATGCATGTACTTATCTGTATGCACATACATATGTGTATGTTTTTAAAGCAGTCAGTCAGTAATGGAGCATCATGGCTTTATATACAATACTCTTTTTTTTTGGTGTTCTTCTCCATAATTAGAAATGCTGGGTTGTTGGTGTTTAAATTCAGAATTAAAAAAAAAACACCTTTATTCATGTCTTCCTCTAACACATATAGAGTCATTTGACTTAAAATTTAAAATCAGTAAATGACTTTAAGCATCATTTAACTTTTTAGTACCTAGACAACTCTAAGATTTTTAGTTACAGAGGAGTTTGCCAAAGTATGGCAATGAAAGTATATGAATCACTCCACCCTGATGTTATATATTTACAAATGTGTGGATACACATACAGAAAATCATATCAATGTACACTTGCATATATTATGTATATTAATAATTCTAAACAATCAGACAATTTTCAGAGCTCCCTCTATCAAGACCAATGGAAGATGCTTTGTAATTTACAATCATAGGGAGGTGCCTAAGGCCCTGCCAAATTAAACGATTTGCCTTGGCTCACATGGGCAGCATCTAAGATACAAATCTGGAATATGCATTGTCCTGACCTCATGTCCATCTCTTTATTTACTATGACCTAGGGCCTTTCATAAAATATGTTACTTATGCAACATGATGCATTATAATTATCTGTGTATCTTAAAATAATAATAACTGCTAACAGTACCTACTAAACTTTCTAAAAATAATCTCATTTGAACCTCACAATAACCCTGGAAGTTGGATGCTATTTTTATCCACATTTTACAGTTTAAAATGAAAAAGCAAATGGAGGCTAAGTGATTTGCTCAGGGTCATTCAACTAGGAAGTCTCTGAAGATCCTTTAGGGTCTTTCTAACTTCAGAACCAGTGCTCTGTCCACTGCATTTCCTATTCTATTGTATAAGTTTCTTGAGGACATGGATTGTCTTTAACATCATTTCTTATCCCACATCTAAAAAAATGTTCTTCCTATTGGAGGCACCTAATAGAGGTTCATTATATTTGTTTCTCTATATATCCACTTTCAATTTTTTTAACATTTATTAATATTCATTTTTAACATGGTTACATGATTCATGCTCCTACTTCCCCCTTCACCCCCCGCACTCCCCCCACCCATGGCCGACGCACATTTCCACTGGTTTTATCATGTGTCCTTGATCAAGACCTATTTCCAAATTGTTGGTAGTTGCATTGGTGTGGTAGTTTCGAGTCCACATCCCCAATCATGTCCACCCCAACCCATGCATTCAAGCATTTGTTTTTCTTCTATGTTTCCTCTCCTGCAGTTCTTCCTCTGAATGTGAGTAGCGTTCTTTACCATAAATCCCTCAGAGCTATCTTGTGTCATTGCAGTGCTGCTGGTACAGAAGTCCATTACATTCGATTTTACCACAGTATATCAGTCTCTGTGTACAGTGTTCTTCTGGCTCTGCAAATTTTTCATTTATTTCATTGACCACTTTTCTAGTTTGAATCATATGAGTGGTCCCTGAGAATAAGAAAATTAAAAGATGCTCTGCTTGCCAATGGCTCTAAACGTACTTAAGTTTACATGTACCTGGGTTTCTCTTTTCAGAGGACATATTCCCTTGTAAGTCCTGTGGCATTTGGTATCGAAGTGAGAGGAATCTGCAAGCACATCTCATGTACTACTGCAGTGGGAGGCAGAGAGATGGGCCCCCAATGACAGAAGAAAATGAAGATGCTCCCCACCAGATATCCAGTGCTTGCCCCTTCCCACAGTGCACCAAAAGTTTTTCCAATGCCCGAGCCCTGGAAATGCACCTAAATTCTCACAGTGGTAAGTATTTTCTTCTCCTACTCCTAAAGATTTCCCTGGTCATTAGGAAATTTTAAGTTTCTAATATGGTTCTTCTAGATGAGTTTTCTTTATGAAGGCAACTTGAACTAAACTGTTACCAGGTCATTGAATAAACTGCCAGAGCTAAAATTTTCTACTCCAGGCACATGCCTAGATTACAACTCATATACTCCTATTCACCCTGATGTGTGAAATAAGAGAGACAGTGTTGTGGAGTGAGCATAGTACTAGGGCTTGGAGTCAGGAAGTCTTGCATTCAAATTTTCTATGATATCCATTAGTGGAGAGACTTTCCATTTTGGGAGATCTTTATCCTTGTATTCTTGTGAAAGGTAATCCCCTTCAAGGAACATCTAGAGTAGCCTATGTGGAATTAATCTAATACTAATCTTAATTCATTTACTTCCTTGGCCTATCAATCTTTGAAAGTTGAACTAATTTATTTAGCAAATTCATCCTGCATTTAACCAGGAAAGTAAAGCCCATAATTTCTTTAGACTACTAAAATTAGGCTTTTAAGAAAAGCAAAAGTAGTTGTTATGTTTTCAGATTTCATCCTTTACTAAATCAACGTGGATAATTTCTTTGGCTTCCGAAGCATCTGCCAATAATTGAATTATTAAAGTTTCAGTGCCATTGATCTGTGGTAATGATTGTCATAGTATCATAGATTTAGAGCTGTAAAGAGGTCATTAAATCCCTCCACTTCGTTTTATGGATGCCCAGAGAGGTTAAGTAATTTGCCCAGGGTCATAAGTATCAGAAGCAAGATCTTACTGACTACGAGGCCAATACTCTGCTGATTCACCTAGCTACCAGTAATGTTTTAAACTTAATAGTCTTTTCCACTTTGAAAGGTAAACATTTTCTCTAAAATCCATTAATAATAGAAGATACCATTTATTTTAGAGTTTCATTGTAGACCTCCCTTAAACCCCAAATTTTCCTATCCCATCACTAGCCACTCTTTCAAAAAGATTTGCTTCATATCTTGCAGTTAAATACACATTTATATGTATATATTTTAATGTATATGTATATATACTCACATATACATGTATATTATGTATATGCTGAAACTATTGAAGTATATAAGCTTCATTAATTTTGCAACTTCTTTGAGACATACTCTTGTGTAGGGCAGAATCATCATCAGAAATAATTTCATTCCTAGGCATGACTCCAAAGTCAATAGGGCATCCCTTTTTCGCCTTCTCTGTGTACCAGATGATTGAGCCAAGGAGTCTCTGAGGATAGAGAAATCCTTCCTTAAGCCACCCCACCTCCATAGTCAAGAGGAAATTTATGAATGTTGTGGTTGTAGGTGCAATTTAATGGCTTTCTACTCACCTTACTTCCTTGGTCCCTCACATAGGCTGAGTTTATTCATCTGGTTAAATAGAGAGTTCAGGGAAAGTTGACCTTCCCAGATGGTGAGCATGGGAAACTACAAATCTGGCCAAACAGGACTGGAGGCACCATATGTGCTCTATAACTGTCCAATGTGAAAGGAAAACTGGAAAACAATTACTACTCTGTTGACTAAAGATAACTTTTTTCTTGGTATGAGAAACAACATTCCTTCAACTACGTTATTCCTTACTTTCTTGGTATGAAAGTCATCATGATGTAGTATACAGAGTATGAGGTTTGGATTTGGGAAGAACTGTGTTTGAATCCTACTTCAAACACTTAGATCGGTCATCCTGGGTAAGACAAAAATAAAATGATGAGTTTACATTCAATGACCCCTAAAGCCTAAAGTTATTATTCTTGTGCATCTCTTTGGTATTGTTGATTTGTAATGCAGTGCCCAATTTAATCGAATCCATAAAGAAGATCATTCATAATAAATTACATCATATTGGCAAATTAGGGACAACACTGTTTAATAAACTCTACTTAATGAATGTGTCCTTCGTTTTGTCCTCCTGAAACAGATGAATATGGATTTAGACAAAAGATAAAATAAAGGATGGTGATTTGCTTTCTAAAATGGTTCCTGTTAGAATTCATTCATTGGAGATCTAATTTTTTCCATTTAAAATGGCTCATTTTTAATGTGATTTAAGAATGCATTTTGAAAACACTTCTACCTTATAAAGCAAAGTTAATAAGTAACCTTATCTATTAGAAATAATATAACAGCATGTTCTAACGGAAAGAACACTGACCAAGGAGTTAGGAGGGCTGGATTTGAATCCCGGTTCTGTTCTTGCTGTGTCACATAAGTTTAATCATATAAATCCTCTGGCTTTGCCTTCCTCCTCTATTAAATTAAACCAATAGTGCCTATCCTGCCATAACATAGAACCATCATGAAGATGATGTGTGATGATGTATATGAAAACACTCTGAAAATAGAAAAGGGGATATGAGGCCTTGAAGTTATCTCTAATTCTTCCCCATTCTACAGTTGAGAAAACTGAGATTCAGACAAGTCAAGTGACTTGCCCAAAAATCACACTGTAAATAAAGGACAAGAATTGGGATTTGAACCCAAGTACTTTAATTCCAAACCTATTGCTCTTTCTTGGGCATTATGGTGGAGGTGTTATTACACAAACAATGGGCTGTCTCAAAAGACAAAAAAAATTTTTTTCTAATACAAATCATTTTTCAGTTTGGCCAGTTGAGCTGGTAAGTTTATAAAAGAAAAAAAAAAGGTTGATGAAAGAAACAAATGCTTCATTTCCTTAGGAAATGATTGTGTTCATTGAAAACCAATATTTTGATTTCTTAGAAGTCTTTTTTTTTGTTTGTTTCTCCGTAGGTGTGAAAATGGAAGAATTTCTCCCTCCCGGTGCTAGTCTAAAATGCACCGTTTGTAACTACACTGCTGACTCCGTGATCAATTTTCACCAGCACCTGTTCTCCCACCTCACTCAAGCTGCCTTCCGATGCAACCACTGTCACTTTGGCTTCCAAACTCAGAGGGAGCTATTGCAGCACCAAGAAGTCCATGTCTCTGGCAACAAACTTCCAAGAGAAAGTGACATTGAACACTCTCCAAACGGAAACGAAGACAACCTACAGCCCACCACCGAGCTGTTGACTAGGAATGAACTTCCCCAGAGCCAAAAGGGCATGCAGACTAAAGATGCCAGCTCTGACACGGAGCTGGATAAATGTGAGAAAAAGAACCAGCTTTTTCTCCCAAATCAGAGACCAGAACTGCAGCCTTCAACCAATAAACAAAGTTTTTCCTATACAAAAATCAAGTCTGAACCATCCAGTCCAAGACTCGCCTCCTCTCCAGTTCAGCCTGGCATTGGTCCCTCTTTCCCCATGGGCCCTTTTCTATCTCAGTTCGCATTTCCCCAGGATATCACAGTGGTTCCTCAGGCTTCCGAGATCCTGGCCAAGATGTCTGAACTGGTCCACAGGAGGCTGAGGCACGGAAGTAGCAGTTATCCTCCTGTGATCTACAGTCCGCTAATGCCCAAGGGGGCCACTTGTTTTGAGTGCAACATAACATTCAACAACCTGGACAACTACCTGGTGCACAAAAAACATTATTGCAGCAGCCGATGGCAGCAGATGGCCAAATCTCCGGAATTCCCCAGCGTGGCAGAGAAAATGCCCGAGGCTGTGAGCCCTAACAATGGTCAGAGCTCCATCAACCTTCTTAACTCCGCTCCGCACTCTTCCGATCCTGAGAATCAGCTCCTTCAGACCGCCTGTATCAATTCCTCTACCGTCTTAGATTTGATCGGGCCGAGCGGAAAGGGGCACGACAAGGACTTCCCTGCGCAGGCTAAAAAGCTATCCGCTTCCAACAGCAACGATGACAAAATCAATGGGAAACCCGCTGATGTGAAGAATCCCAACATTTCCTTAGTGGAAGGGGAGAGCGATCCCAATAAGACCACGTGTGATGCTTGCAACATCACTTTCAGTCGCCATGAAACCTATATGGTCCACAAGCAGTACTACTGCGCTACTCGTCACGACCCTCCGCTGAAGAGGTCGGCTTCCAACAAAGTGCCTGCGATGCAGAGAACGATGCGTACCCGCAAGCGAAGAAAGATGTATGAGATGTGCCTCCCTGAACAGGAGCCCAGGCCTCAGCTGGTCCAGCAGCGCTTCCTGGAAGTAGCCAACCTCAACAATCCTTGTACATCGACTCAAGAGTCCGCCGAAGGACTGGGAGAGTGCTACCACCCGAGATGCGATATCTTCCCGGGAATTGTCTCAAAGCACCTGGAAACCTCTCTCTCCATCAACAAATGTGTTCCGGTCTCCAAGTGTGACACCACTCACCCCAGCGTGTCCTGTTTGGAGATGGACGTACCCATTGATCTCAGCAAAAAGTGTTTATCTCAGTCTGAGAGGACGTCTACGTCCCCCAAAAGGCTGCTGGATTACCATGAGTGCACTGTTTGCAAGATCAGTTTCAATAAGGTGGAAAATTACCTGGCCCACAAGCAGAATTTTTGTCCAGTCACCGCACATCAGCGTAATGACCTCGGGCCACTGGACGGCAAGGTGTTTCCAAATCCAGAAAGTGAACGGAACAGCCCCGACGTGAGCTATGAAAGAAGTATAATCAAATGTGAGAAAAACGGAAACTTGAAGCAGCCTTCTCCCAATGGAAACTTATTTTCATCCCACTTAGCGACTCTGCAAGGACTGAAAGTCTTTAGTGAAGCTGCCCAGCTTATTGCAACAAAAGAAGAAAGCAAACATTTGTTTCTCCCACAATGCCTTTACCCTGGAGCAATAAAGAAAGCTAAAGGAACAGACCAGCTTTCTCCATATTATGGAATAAAGCCAAGCGATTACATTTCTGGTTCTCTGGTCATTCATAACACTGACATAGATCAAAGCACAAATGCAGATAGTGAGTCACCCAAAGGCCAGACCCCCTCCAATGGGTGTGCTGGCCAGAAGAAAGAGTCTCTGCCATTGTTACCCAAAAACAGAGGCATGGTAATAGTGAATGGTGGCCTGAAACAAGACGAAAGGCCCGCCACAAACCCACAGCAAGAGAACATTTCCCAGAATCCTCAGCATGAAGACGGGCACAAGTCTCCCTCTTGGATCTCTGAGAATCCGTTAGCTGCAAATGAAAATGTTTCTCCCGCAATGCCCTCCGCAGAGGAACAGTTGTCTAGTATAGCAAAAGGTGTGAATGGCTCCACCCAGGCTCCAACAAGTGGGAAATATTGCCGCCTGTGTGACATCCAGTTCAACAACCTTTCAAACTTTATCACTCACAAGAAGTTTTATTGCTCATCACATGCAGCAGAACATGTCAAATGAAAAAAAAAAAATACAAAAACCAACCAACCAACAAACCCATCAGATACCTTTGGTACCCGTGTTTAGTATCTTGTTCCATGCAGTCCAAGCAGAAGTGCTTGAATGCTATCTGGGCAATCAGGAGATAACTCATTATGGCTGAGTTGAAGACTTAAGGTGTAATTTCATTACAGTCCATTAGTAAAGTGTATTATTGGTGCCATTTTCAAAAATATTAATTTATTTTACCAGCAGTATTCATAGCTGTGGTTATGTTATTTTTATTTAAAAACTTTATATTAAAGTCATTTGTAATGTTATTGTATAGTTATTGTGTAGCACATATGGTTTGCACTGTATAGTAGGTTTTAAAGAAAATAGTCACAAACAATACAGAAAAAAAGCATTTTAGAAATAGCTTCAAAAGCACTTGTGTATCCTGATTTTTTTCTTATATGCTGTTGCAGATATATGTATATGCTAAAATATAACTTGCAAGGACATTTTCAATACACATGCTGTAAAGTTCGCCTTAAGATTTCAATTCTTAAATGACCAGGCTCCGTTTTGCACTTTATATTTTAGCAGATACAGTCCCTTAGTCATTAGGCTTTGCATTTGTATGTAGCGGTATGTTTCTGTCCATTTTCTTAATCTTAAACATGTACGTTAAATGAAGATGGCAATTTTTTTCTTGTATAGTACTTGTATTTTCTTTCACTGATGCATCTCTGTCCCAATTTTTAAACCTTTGCTGTTAAATGCAATACTTTATAAAGAATGAACAAAATTACTGGAAGCAGTATTGTAAGTAATGAGGATGTATTAATCAGTTTTATCTTTTGAAAGGCACAGTCAAAATTGAAACCCTAAACTCAATGCTGCAAGTATGAATTTAATTCATATATAAGATCTATTTAAATATGAGTAGCAATACTGCACCTGGTGATCACAAAGATAATGTTCTACTTCTGATAGAAATGATTTCTCAACAAATGTTGTTACTATGCATGTATATGGATGGAATAAAATTCCAGATCGTTGGAGAAGTTTGGAGATTTATTATTTTTGGGGGGGATAGAGGAAATCGCAGACATAAGATGAGAACAATGAAGACTTCCAAATGTAACTGAATCACTGCAATGAGAGCGTGAAGTGGTGGCAAAGACTGCTGAGAAGTATGGAAGTCTCCAAATCCTCCTCTCCACCTCTGACATCCCTAGAATTCTGTTTTTCATATAACCAAATAATGGCCAAGCAACAATTTCTTTTGGATATTTAGGTAGGACTTTAGGGTTTACAAACCACTTTACACATTTTATGAAATCTGATCCTAACAACAGTCTCGGGAGGCAGTCAGTGAATGATTAAATGTTTATTAGGTTCCTACTATGTGCCAGGAATTATGCTAAATGTTAGGGATATGAAGAAAGGCAAAACAGTCCCAGCTCTCCAGGAGCTCATAGCCTAATGGAGGAGATCATTTATGAGATAGATACTACAAACTTTTTTGGCCCAGACTTGTGGTTTTATTAGTATGGGGATCTCTCAAGATCGATATACATTGAACAGCAACTCTTCCACTGGGCCCAGAATTTTTGTCCTGTCTCTTCACATCAGAGTAATGACCTTAGACAGCAACTCTTCTGCAATTCATCGCTTTAGAGACTTGCCTGGGTAAATGGGAGATTAAGTGACTTATCTAAGGTCATATGTGTCAGAGGTAGCACTCGAATCCAGATTTCTTGATTGTAAAGCTAAGTCTTCATGTTCTATTCTTTCCTGACATTTAAGATATTAAATGAAATTGAGATTGTTGGAATTTATTATTTACCCATGGTTATCTACCTAGCAAGTATCCAGGCCAAAATTTGGATTCTTGTCATACCAGATCCAGTGCTTTTTAGATGGTATCATTCTGCCTCCTCTTACATCATACTACCTCTCAAAGAAATACTAGCATTGAACTGCAAAACTAATATGGTACTTTGATCTAACTATAAAAAACAACATAAAAATATCTGGGAGATCTTATATTGATTGTCCCTCTTCTGGTCCAAATGAAGACCAATTTACTTTAGTGCAATAAAGATTAACAAAAAAAACAGCATGCCTAACTCATAAATTTTCTGTGATGAAAGTACTCAGGATCTGAAGGATAAAGAAGTCTACAGAAGAGTAAAGATTCCCAAATTCACCATTTTCAGTTTAAATTCATTCAACCCACATTAACTAACCAAGCTTTTGTTAAGTGCCTAGCCTGTGGCAGGCACTGGCCTAGGTACTGAAAATACAGAGACATCAATTGAAAAGTCCCTACCCTTAAGGTACTACTTAGATTCTTGGGAGGAAGAGTGTTGGGGAAAGGACAACATGAACCCAGTTAAATTGATAGAGAATATTGATTGACTAAAACCATCCAAGTTATATTGCAAATGCACACCAAACTACTTCTCTTTACAAAGTAATTGTGGA
This sequence comes from Gracilinanus agilis, assembly GCF_016433145.1. Classification (NCBI taxonomy): domain Eukaryota; kingdom Metazoa; phylum Chordata; class Mammalia; order Didelphimorphia; family Didelphidae; genus Gracilinanus; species Gracilinanus agilis. Next base: position 647,206,711 of record NC_058130.1, read on the forward strand.
AAATTATTACAATGTGGGAGATAAGAGAATTTTATAAAAGAAAGGCAATGTCCCACTTAGCACCCACATTTATTTAAGTAATGTTTTCTGCAGCACGCTCTCCCAACACTTATTGTCAAGAATTCTATCAATAAATTCCTGAATTTTCACCTTAATTTATCTGCTACATGCATACCTCTTCCACTTGAGGTAGTGCCCAAAGAACACACAGAGAACAGTCCTTCCTGAGTTTATAACTGTTTGGTTGTTGCTGGCCTTGGTGCTTAAAGAGGACCAAAATGATGTCACTACATTGGGGCCAATGTACAAAGTGTCTGATTGGGACTGATCAGACCAATAAGAGTTCGGAAGGCTCTACTATAGGCCAGGTTCAAATAGTCCATGTGAACACTTGTGATGGTAATGAGAACTGGAGATGTAATTTGATTCATGCGTAAACCGAATTTAAGTGAGTCAGATTCGCACAAAAGCCATCAGCCTCAGTCTAGCTTCCAGAGTAGTTAAAATCCAGTAGTGAAGTAGATAGAGGGCAAGGCTTGGAGTCAAGAACATTTATCTCCCTGAGTTCAAAGTTGGCTTCAGACAGTTATTATCTGTATGACCCTGGATGAGTCACTTAACCTTGTTTACCTCAGTTTTCTCATATGTAAATGTGCTAGAGAAGGAAATGACAAATCACTCTAAAATCTTCACCAAGAAAACCCCAAACAGGGTCACAAGGAGTTGAACAGGACAGACCAATAACAAAGCTATTAAGTTTAGTAGAGGATACAAAGGGATTCCTAAAACCTACCTCACAGTTCCTAGAAGACTCCTAAGGAATTTCATAAAGAATGGGTATTACCCTCAGAATAGATGTTTGAGGGTGGCAGGTTTGGAGGCCCTTAACAAAGCTTCCTAGGATGCACGAGTTCTATTTCTTGCTTCTTCCTCTTATCAATTACTAACAAATCAAACAATAGATTTAATAAGTGCCTAATTGTGTGCCAGGAATTGCGTTAGGTACTATGCAAGATAGAAAAATATATTAAAATATATGAAATAATGCCTAAGCCTTCAGGGAGTTTATAGACTGGCTAGAGATACAGTTTCGACACACAAGTGCTAAACCATGGTATTAACTCTGAGTGCAACAAGAAGTTCAGAGAAAGATGAGCTCACGTGAGGGCTAGAGCTTTAGGAAACAGATCTGTGGAGCAGGGAGAGTTAAGATGGGACTTAAAAAATAGGTACAATTTGCCTAAATGGAATGGAAGAGAAATGTTCCAAACAGAAGAAAAAATATGAACAAAGACACAGAAAGAATAAGGAGAATCTGGTTGTGGTGTATGGGAAGAACAGGGTAGCCACTGACCTGACTGGAGAGCAGTGAAAAATGGGAAGGAGAGCTGCCTATTATGGAAGACTTTGGAAACTATACAGCCAAGCCTTGGACCCTGGAATAGACTGTAAGGAGGCAGTTTAGAGTCTTGCGTTGCAGAATAACAAGACGCAAGTGATGTTTTAAATTTAATAATAATAATTTGAGAGCTATTTGACAGAATAGATAGAGGATGAAGGTATAGGAAAGAAATATTGCTTATGAAGAGAAGGGGAGTAATTAAGATTATCCAATAAATCATGTATGAAGAGCTTTTGAATGGAGCCGTCGTGGAGAGTGCAAAAGATATTTTAGGAGGACAAATGGCAAAGTTTGGCAGTTTGGGAGACAAATTGGAAATAGGGCATGAAGGTAAGAGAAAAGTTTAAAAAGTTACCAATATCTCCAATGAACACAATGCTAACATTAAACTGGTAACTAAAAACTAGGAACAATTTAGAGAAGACAATAATGAGTTCGGTTTGAGACTTGTTGAACCTTGAGTTTAAGACTGAAGATGTCCTCTGGGGGAGTAAAATAATATTGATGATAATTATAAAAAACTAACATTTATATAGCAACAATGTACCAAATGCCATACTAAGTGTTCCAAATATATAAATACATATATATATATATAATCTCATTTGATCCTCATAATAATCTAAGATGGAAGTGCTATTATTATCCATATATTAAGATGGAGAAACTGAAGAACACATAGGTTAAGTGACTTCCCAGACACACAGCTAATAAATGTCTAATATTATATTTGATCTTTGGTCTACCTGATTCTAGACCCAGTGTTCTATCCACTAAGCTTTAGGGACAGGGTAATTCATGCTTCACAGTCCAAATTTAACTTTATAAAGCATTGCTCTTAGAACTATGTGGCTGATGAAGTGGATAGATGCTTGGATTTGGTGTTGGAAAACCTGAAGCTTTCAAATTTGACTTCAGTCATTTAATAGCTATGTCACCATGGGCAAGTCAACCATTCTTTGCTTTAGTTTCTTCAATTCTAAAATTGAGTCATAAATGCACCCATTTCACAAGATTGTTGTAAAAATCAAATGAAATAATACTTGTAAAGAACTTTTAAAAGTACCTGGTACATAGAAGGTACCTGATTAGTGCATGTGCTCTTTTCCTATATTAAGCATACTGCTTATCTTTAAATTTTAAAAAAGCCCACAAGTTGCTCAAGAAATATAGTTGACCATAGAAAACAACAACAACAGCAATAAAATTTACTTGTGAGTTTCCTGGTCAGCTAATGTCTATTTAGCATCTTTTTTTTTGTTGCTATCTCTGTATTGAACATTATGTCTATTTTCTCTGTTCTCAGATCTAGATCAGCCCTAACTTCCCTTTTTGCCATCAAACTTTCATTTAACTGCCAATTATACATCTTGAATTAGATGCCCTATAGATATCCAAATTGGATCTTGGAATTCAAACTGAACTCATTATCTTTTCTCTCCAAACCCATCCTTTTCCTATTTTTCCTTTTTTCTTTAGATGGTATGACTCTCCTCCCAGTCACCAAGGCTCTCAACCTAATTGTTATCTTTGATTTCTCTGTCCTCATATCAAATCTACTGTTAAATCCTGATGGTTTGACTTTTCTTAACATCTTTCACTTATGCCCCCTTCTCTCCTCTGACACTGGCATCACCTTGATATAGTCTCTCATCCCCTCATGCCTAGACTATTGTAATAGCCTGCTGATAGAAATCCTTGCCTCTCCCCATTCCAGTCTACTTTCCATTCAGCTGTCAAATTGATCTTCTTGAAACATGGATATGGACATGTCATTCCCCCAGTCAGTCATCTCTAGGGGCTCCCTATCACTTCCAGGATCAAATATAAAAACCTCTGATATCCAAATCCATTTATAACTTGTTTACTCCTCCAATCCCCTCACAAACTCTTTCCCTTTCTTCTTATACCTTTAATCACAACTGTGTACCTTTGTTCCTATGCCACTGGTCTCTGTACCGTTTCCTGCACAAGACATTTCCTCTCACAGCTTTGCATGTTCTCTGGCTCTCCTCTAAGCCTAGAATTCTCTCTGTTCTCTTCTCCACCTTGTCAGTTCGCTGTCTTTCTTTAAGTCCCATCTACAACTTCACCCTCTGCAACAATTCTCTCCTGAATACCTCCCTTTATCACCTTTTATTCCAGGGTCTTCCCTAACCATATATGTGATGAATTACATACATATATGTACATATTTGCATATAAATTCTGCACCTCATAGTTTTCATGTTGTCTTCCCCATTAGATTGTAAGATCCTTGACATCTAGGACTATCTTTGCTTTTCTTTGTATCACCAGGGCTTAGTCAAGTGCCTGGCATATCGTATTTGCTTTAAAAAATAAAAAGAAAAATGTGTTGATCCAGCTTGCCTATGACAGATCTAGAAGAATTATATGGCGTAGTCCCTATCTTCAATGTACTTGATAAGAAAAGATATTTGTACATTCACTTCACATCTAGTGAATGATTGAAAACAATACTGTTTCAAAGTTTAAATTTTTCTGGAAATTTTTTTTCATTTGTTTTCAGTTATGTCTGTCTCTTCATGACTTCATTTGGTATTTTCTTGGCAAAGATAATGGAATGCTTTGTCATTTCCTTCTCCAGCTTACTTTATAGATGAGGAAATTGAGACAAACAGGGTTAAGGGACTTGCTCAGGTTAGCATAGCTAGTAAATGCCTGAGGCCAAATTAAAATTCCCAGTTCCAAGTCCAGTGATCTACCCACTATTTCACCTGTTAAATATAACCTATCATATATGTCATGGAACACTCCAAGATATCTAACCTGTCCTTTTCTGGAATTAAGAGAAGGGAAGAGATCAACAACCACAAAATTGCAGAATGGAATAGGTAAGGAAAGCTTCTTAGAAAACAAGGGACTTGGATGAGAAAGGTAGAATTAAAAGAAAAGGAGAGGTGAAGGAGCACATTCATGGTGGGAGACATTAAGTGTAATGGCAAAAATATTGAAAGATATAGTAGATGGGTGAGAAGAATTGATGTCCTTGAAGTAGAATGTTCATACTTATGAGTGAAGGGCAAGAAGTATTCAAATCATGGAAGAATATATATAAGTGTGGGAAACAGATAGAAGATGAAGAAGAAAACTCCTAAATTTGTATCACAAGGAGACTGAGAAAATAGTGATATCATTGACAGACATGCTCTATCACTGTGAAGGCTTGATTTAGTGCCAAAAACCATGGGTACGGGGGCAGCTGGGTAGCTCAGTGGAATGAGAGCCAGGCATAGAGACAGGAGGTCCTAGGTTCAAATCCGGCCTCAGACACTTCCTAGCTGTGTGACCTTGGACAAGTCACTTAGCTTCCATTGCCCAGCCCAATGATGGGCAAACTACAGCCCGTGGGCCAGATGCAGCCCCCTGAAATGTTCTATCTGGCTACATGGCATTATTCCTACTCTGATGAATGCGATGAGAAGGATACAATACAATGAAACTTCAAAAGAGTTGCCTTAGAAACAGACTGACAGATGAGCATTTCCTTTCCTTTGGCCCCCTCTTTAAAAAGTTTGCCCATCACTGGCTTAGCCCTTACTGCACTTCCGCCTTGGAGCCAATACACAGTATTGACTCAAAGACTGAAGATAAGGGTTTTAAAAAAGCCATGGGGGAGGGGGGCAGCTGGGTAGCTCAATGGATGAGAGCCAGGCCTAGAGATAGGAGGTCCTAGGTTCAAATCTGGCCTCAGATACTTCCCAGCTGTGTGACCCTGGGCAAGTCACTTGACCCCCATTGCCTACCCTTACCAATACACAGTATTGACTCCAAGATGGAAGGTAAGGGTTTTTTAAAAAAAGCCATGGCTACAATTCTGGACTCTGTTATCTACTACTTATGTGTCATTTAGCAAGCCATTTAATCTCTCAGGGCCAAATTTTTCTCAACTGTAAAATAAAGGGGGTAGACAAGATGGTTTCTAAGGTTCCTTCCAAGTCAAAATCCATGATTACAAGATCCATGAAATATAGAGCACAAACAGGGCCACTGGGAAAAAAATAACAGCAAAAACAACAACAACAACGATGATGATTAAAATATAGAAAAGTAAGAAAAGAGGATTAAGAATAACTGATATTTATATACTTTAAAGTTTACAAAGTATTTGATATACTTTATTTCATGTAATCCTCACAATCCCATGAGATAAATGCTACAGACACTATTGCCCCAACTTTGCAGATATGGAAACTTAGGCTCAGATTTTATTGATTTGCCCATGGGTATACTGAGCATAAATGGCTATACTGGCTCCTTGTCTTAACATTTTCATATTATACCTTCAATTAAATGACATTTAATTAGAAATATACAATTATAGATATTAAGTGGGAGAGAGAGAAATTTCTACTTACTCAAAGGACATTTAACCTTGACTATAATTCTGTTTTAATACATTTCATTTATTGTCACTGGTGTGTATATATCTATGTATGGTGCCTGCACACACTAGGGGAAGGGGAATGGCTAATCAGAATGGCACCCCCCAAGGTCTACCAATCTACTCTCTATAATTCCTACATTTAGTGTGTCATATAGCTTAATATGTTGTCCAGTCATTTCAGCTGTGTGTGACTTTTTGTGACCCTATTTGGAGTTTTCTTGGCAAAGGTACTAGAGAGGTTTGATATTTTCTTCTCCAGCTCATTTTATGGTTGAGGATTTGAAGCAGTTAAGTGATTTACCCAGGGTCAAACAGCTAGTAATATAAGAGACTGTATTTGAACTCAGGAAGATGAGAATTCCTGATTCCAAACTCAGTGCTCTATCCACTATGCAACCTGTCACATGCAGCCTATCATATCTATTCTTGTAACCTAATGTATATCATGAAGGATGAGCTTATATTTCTCTTGATGAATTGCATTTGGATATGAATAAAAAGTTGTAATATTTTATAATCGCATATTATAAAACAATCTAGATACAATTTCAAATTCTAAAGGAAGAATCATCACCAGTGCTATGGATACAGAATTTAGAATTAGAATTTTAGAGACAGAAAATATGTTTAAGACAACACTTTTATTTCACCATGAGGAATTGGAAGCCTAAAGAGTAAAGCTAAAGGATTTGCCTCATGTAACAGAGGCACAGGTTTAGAGTCATAACTAACTATGATCAAATCTTTTGTCTTACATAAAAAGACTGCAAGAGTGGTCAATAGACTATAAACATAATATGGGCCAATGGTAACATGAAAACCAAAAGCCCAAATGTTTTCTCAAGACTATTATTTAAAGCATACTGTCTATAATGAAGGGGATTTATTGGATCATAGACCTAAAGTTGGAAAGGTCTATTAATTCACTTGCAGAAATCTCTAACATAATTTTCTTCTTTAAATCATTATAGTATTTCATATTTATGGAATGGAATCTTAAACTTCATTGAAAAATGTCATTGAGTGAAAGTCCCTTTAATTTGCACATGGAAGCTAAAGCACAAATTGGTTAGGTGAGATTGTGGTCCTATTTCAATCTGAACTGGCCAGACCACTATTGTGTTCAAGTTTGGGCACCTTATTTTAACAAGGACACTGACAAACTGGAAGATGGCCAAAGTAGGATGGCCAGGATAATAAAGAGAATTGACATAATGACCCAAAAATTTCAGTTGAAAGAACTAGATATGTTTAGTTTGGGGCACGATAGCAGTCTTTAAAGACATGAAAAACTATCATGTAGAAAATAAATTCATCTTATTTTCCTTTGCTACAAAGAGAACTGGAAATTATATGTCTGATTTACAAAGAATTAGATTTAGAGGGACATATCCAAATAAACAGTGCTATTCGAAAGCAGAACACGAAGTTTAGTCTAGTAAGCAAGGACTTACTGTGTATGTACTCTGGACCAGGCACTATGCTAAGCATTAGAGAGACAAATAATTTTGAAGAATGTCTTTGAAGATAATGGGTTTCCCATCAATGGAGATCTTTGATGGCCACTTATGAGGGATGTTATAATGAAGATTCTTTTTTCTAGGAAAAGTAGAAGTAGATTACCTTTGAGGTTTATTTGACCTGAAATTTTGGTAATTCTGTAATTGCAGTCCAGTTTTCTTTTGCTATAACACAATAGTATGTATTGAATTAGAAGTAAATGAAATAACCCTTGATGATTTCCTGAAGAAAGTGATAATATGTGTTTGGTCAAATTCACATATAACTTCCCCCACAGTTTATATTTTTGCACTGAAATTATCCTATACATGGAATTATTTGATCTTCTAAAGACACAACAACCCCTTGTGCATATCACTATGCTATATACCTTGGGCAGGATATAAATCTGTGCCTGAAATCTAAGATTTTGAGATCTCATACCTTCGTTGGTGCATCTTCCTATATATGCTATCAGGGATTCAGAAGACAGGCAGTGGAAGGCATTAAAAAAGGGGAAAAATCAATAAACCTAGGTAAATTACCAATTAAATAATTAATGAGTCTCTGGCTAGTTGGAAGTTTACTCCATCTGCTCCAACTTGCTTCAGAATTAGGTCTAGAAAAGATAATCCAAAAGCTTGTCGGCTTTTAACCTGGTATGTATTTTCATCCTCATTTTGACTAGTTCTAGTTCTGGTTCTCCAGTAATCATAGAATCTTACAATGAATACTGTTGATAATCCTCTCCTTTCACAAAGGAAGTCTCCTTTGTAACACATTAAAGTCATGGAATGACTTTAGACCTGGGAAGAACCCCCACTAAGAGCTAACCTATGCTTCATTTCTTGGCCAACGACATTAGGAGACAGAATGGTCAAGTGACTTACTCCAAGGCACATAGGCAGAGTTAGAATTTGAACCCAGGTCTTCCAGCCATAAATCCAATACCCTTTCCACTACATCATAAAAATGAAGCCATTGTACGAAGACCTGACTTAGAACTAGTTGGGATGCTGCTCGCTGTTCCTGTGGCATCCCTCCTCCTTCCTCCTGCCTTCCCACTCACTTTGGCAGCTGAACAGCCTAACATCACAGCCCTAAGTATAGAAACCAGAGCTCTGGCCGCTTGCTTTATCTGTCCTCCTGGTCTTTCCAGCACACAACTTTCCCGACAAGGAGGAGGTAATTAAGTGTATTGGTCCAAAAGTCCCTTTCAAGATGCATGACTCAGAGCGAGAGAGAAGAAGAAGAAGAAGAAGAAGCCGGTTCTGGAAGGGGCTCCAGACTGTAGGAGGGATAGCGGGCTGTACAAGAAGGAAATCAGCAGGAGGGCAGCAGAGGTTTTAGAAGTCTGTGGTAGATTATCCTCAAAGTGGCTAATCGACTGGAAGTTGATTGAGAGTTGGCTGTTATTAATAAACATCAGTGACTCCCCAAAGAGAGCAAAGCATCTGTGCCACCAAAACCCAACCAATCAATCAGGGTAGAATCATGAGGCAAACGTGGGCAAGCTGACAAGTCTCCATCAGTTTATATACCAGTATGGAATTCAATACATCTCATTAATTCACAGTATCATGGAAATTCAGACACTGGGCGGATAAAAGTTTACCTTGGTATTATCTATGAGGAAGAGTTTGCTAAGCAAATTAATAATGTAAACAAGATCAAAAGAGAGAGAGGGGGGAAAACTGTTTTCAAGCACCGTCTTAGCTCTGTTTTGCATATGAACAACATACAGTAAAAGAGTTTTATTTCGGCAAAACTTTTAGTCTTTTTAAGTTCCCGTATGATTCGGCCAGTTCTCAGGGAGAGGAAATCCTTACCTGACCAGGTTGGAGCAGCACTTGGGCTTTAGAAAAGTCAGTCAAAAAACAATTATTAGGTGGTTACTATATACGAAGCACTATGTTAAGCACTAAAGATACCAAAACGAAAAGAAAAGATAAATCATCTAAGGCAAGGGTAAATGCATAAAGGATATTTTCCTCTCTTCAGGGAGGGTCAACGATAGAAGAAACAAATCAATAATCTGAAGACATCCCTTTACATGGACATGTCAGTCTGATATAATTAAACCCATCTTGAAGCGTTAGGGAGAATTCCTTAGTCATTACAACTTCAAAAAGGCTGCCTTGCGAGAAGATCGGCTCCCTATTGATAAAAGAATCAACAAACCCTTATTAATTTCCTATTATGTGCCAAGTGATGGAGCTATAACTACACAAGTGGAAAAAATACCTGCTTTCATCAAATTTATATTCTACAGGGGGACACAGCATGCCCATACGAAATAAATATGGAATATGGACAGTGAGATATAAGAAAAACCGGTTTAGGTAGAATGTAGGGTTCAGGGAGGGATATACTACATACTAGCACTGGGAAGGCAAGTGGAGACCAGGTTTATAAGGAACTCTTAGAGTCAAGCAGAATTTATATTTTATCCTAGAAGCCATGGGGAGCCACTGAAGTTTCCCAAGATATAAGAGTAACACGTTCAGATTGTCAACTAACTTAGAAAGCATCTACTATGTGCAGAGCACTGTGCTACATCCTGGATGCAATTCAAAATTTGCTTTTAGGATTCTTATCGTCTAAAACTGTACATGCAAAAACTATGACAACCTGCAATTCTCATACCGAATGGTAAGTTGGACGAGGTTCAGAGGATCATAGATTTAGAGTTGGAAGAGTCTTTGGAGGGCATCAGATGACTTCAAAGGAATCTTTCAACCCCGAGTCTATCATGAAAGGCATCACCCATGATAAAAACAGTTTTAGTAGAGCTAGAAAGTGGCTTGAGACATGAGTCATTTTCTTTAACTCAAAAGGCCTTTCTCAATCCCATCTTTTCAGTTTTTTTGTTTGTTTATTTAAATGGTGTTCAGCAATCCAATTAACATTACTAGATGAATTAGGTACAAATTCTGTCAACAAGGGGGGATGGAGAGAATAAAGATTTATTCAGTGCTTCCTGTATTTCAGGCACCATATTAAGCATTTTACAAATATTATCTCATCTGATTCTCACAACAATCCCTGTGAGGAGCTGTTAGTATCCTCATTTTTTAAAGTTTAGGAAGCTGAGGCATATAGAGGTTAAGTGGCTAGTCCAGGGTCACAAATCTGATGTGTTTAAGGTCAGACAAGAAAACACATGCCTTTCTTTGGATTTTCTTACTTTCAGTTGGTGTTGATTATGATGAGATTGTTTCTTTTTCCTCCCCTAAAAGGAAACATTTCTAGATTCTAACACAAGACCTTTAGAAACGTACTCATTAGAGAAGAAAGCTTTAAGAAAAGCAGAATAATTCTGTGCTTTAACTACCATTCTCCATTTTTTTATAGAGAGGTGGGGTGCACCATTAAGGATACAGAAATAGAGAAGGAATAAAGACAACAAAAAACCCACTGAATTTGCTAAACTTTTTTTAATTAGAAAGGATATTTCATAAAACTATTAAATTAGATCACGTATATTAGACATTGATCTATACAGACAGTAAAGCATAGTGTAAATGAGACTGAATTTTGGTCCTTAGGGTTTAAGTTTGAATCTGAGGCTCTATAATAACTAATGTGGCCTCAGGCCATTATGTAACATCTTTGGTCCTAAGCTTCTTCTTCCATAAAATGACTAAGAGTTCCCCAAAATCCCTTTCAACTCAAAACAATATAAAGCACCAAGGAAGAATTTTACATATTTGAGATATTATTGACAATTGATATGGATAATTCTTCTCTTGAAGAGGCATTCAAAAATGGCTTCCAATTTCTGTACATGGAGCCCCATCAATGCACCAAAGAAAGGAGAGGAAGATTGTGGGTTAACCTGAAGCTAGTTTTAAAAATGCAGTGAAATATTTAAGACCTCTCTGTACTTGGGATACAAAGACAAAATGTAAAGCAGTCAAAAGGTTCAAGGATTTAATATTTTACTTGGAAAATAACTGATAGCCATAGGTGAATATGTAACTTAGGTAACTGAGAGAAGTTTCTGGATCAAGTTTCCAAGAGGAAATTGATTTAGAACTCTTCACAAGATCTCAAAGATGAAAGGGACATTAATGGTCATCTAATTTAGTTCCCACCTGACACAGGATCACCTCAACAACACAAGTGTTCGTCCAGCCTTACTCTATTAATCCTGTCACAAGTATCTGAGATGACCAAGAAAATATTTTCCTAAAACTGGTTTAGAGATAAGGATTCTACAAGGAAGCTAGTAAGATGAATTAGACACTTTTTTTTTCTTGGAAGCCTCCAATGAGTGGGATACCAACTCTCTCATTAGGAAGGCAATTCTGCTCTTCAATAGCTCAAACTTTTAGGCAGGTTTTGTATATTTTTTTTCTTTTTTTAGTTATTTTTCTTCTTAAAAATATTTTAACATATTTATACAATTCGTTTTCTTTCCCTCCCCCTTTCCAGAGGCCACTTTCACTGGGCTATATAAATGTTATCACTTATACCTATTTCCATATTGTTCATTTTTACAATAGAGCAATCTTTTAAAACCAAAACCCCAACTCATACCCATATAAGTAAATGATAAGTCATATGTCTTTCTCTCAATGCAGATAGCCTTCTTTCTCACAAGTCCCTTGGGATTGTCTTGTGGTAGCAAAGTCCATTACATTGGATTGTTCTACAGTGTTTCACTTTCAGTGTACAATGTTCTCTTGGTTCTGCTCATTTCACTCTGCATCAGTTCTTGGAGGTTCTTCCACTTCATATAGAAATCATACAATTCATCATTCCTTACAGAACACTAATATTTTATCCTGATATTTTTAAATAGGCTTCTTTTCTGCTCTCACTCATTGCTTCTAGATTTTCTTATAGGGTGATGGAGAAAAAAAATCTAATCCCACCCCCTTCGATGTAATTGCCATTTACTTCTTTTATTTTTAAATTTTAAACCCTTAACTTCTGTGTATTGACTTATAGGTGGAAGAGTGTTAAGGGTAGGCAATGGGGGTCAAGTGACTTGCCCAGGGACACACAGCTGGGAAGTGTCTGAGGCCGGATTTGAACCTAGGACCTCCTGTCTCTAGGCCTGGCTCTCAATCCACTGAGCTACCCAGCTGCCCCCTGCCATTTACTTCTTGAAGACAACTTTCATATTCTGTCTTATCTTTGCCAAAGAAACATGAATCTTCAATTGATCCTCTAATCACATGATCTCTTTCATCTTCCTAATCAATCAAGAAGCTTTCTACCTTATCAATATCCTTCAAAAAATGGCACCCAGAATTGAACAGAGTGCTCCAGAGTATGTTAGAACTATCACCCTCTGAAAATTAAGGATTATATTGTTTGCCTCAGTATCCTTACCTGAAAAATTAGGTAGAAGAGAAAATGTCAAAACATTCCAGTATTTCTGCTAAGAAACTCTTAAATGAGGTCACAAAGAGTCAGAAATGACAAAAATGACTGAAGTGACTGCACAATAACTCTTTAAACATCGATTGTTTGCATTTACTTTTTTGGAAGGGAGAGAGGAATATGAAAGCATAGGCATCTTTCTTAAAAGTCTATTTGTTTTCATAAAAGTTGTGGAAAATCAATATTAATCTGTATCCTTTTTTTGGTTCCCCCAAACAACCTTTTAATTTTAAAGCAAGAAAGTCTTAACTGAAGCTCTGAACTATATCTCCCTAAGATCATGGGTAGAATACTTCTTTTATCTATCATGCTAGGAGATGCTGTCTGGGCACTGTGAGGCCATTCTAAACTTTGTGTTGTTATTCCTGGTATCTAGAAGACTGGCTTCTTATCTAGTCTGAGCTCTGAGCCTGACAATCAGAGAGGCTTGGGACAGGAACGTAGTTAGGAGCATAAATTGGTGGAGAGAACAAGAAGTCACTTTCCTCCTAAAATCATAGACTTAGGAGAACATGCAATAAAACCTCACAGAGGAAGCAGATAAAAGAGTTAGCCAGCAACACATGCCTCGGGCTTCTCTCTTTCTCTGGCCTACTTTTTGCTATTTAATAAATAATTGTAAAATTAAAATATGGTCACCAGAGAATTTTAATCATTTTTCCTTCATATTGTTATTGTTGTTTAGCTGTTTCGATTGTGTCTGACTCTTCATGACTCCATTTAAGATTTTTTTTGGAAAAGATACTGAAGAGTTTTGTTATTTCCTCCTCCAGCTCATTTTATAAATAAGGAAATTGAGGCAAATAGGGTTAAATGATTTTTCCAAGGCCACATAGCTAGTAAGTGTCTAAGGCTACATTTGAACTCAGGGAGCTATGGCATCCTGACTCTGGTTCTGGTGCTCAATCCACTGTGCTACCTAACTATTGGTTAAAGGTTATTATAATCATCTCCAGTGAAAGGAAAATACTTAATTACAAAATCAGTCACTATTTGAAAACCATTCTTCGCAAGGTGTCCTGAAAAAAGAAGTTTCTACTGCACCTGGGTCAGGTCACATGATGAATATTATTTTCAGTTCTGGGTGCCATATTTTAGGCAATGTCATTGGCAAATGGAAGAATGCTCAGAGGCCAGAGAGTAGGGTAGTGAAGGGCTTTGAGATCATTCTATTATGAGAATCATTTGAAATAATGATAATATTTAAACAGGAGAAAAAAGACTATGAGGAGTTTTAAATGGTCTTCAGTTATTTGAAGGGCACTTATGCAGAAGATATAGTTAACTTGTTCTGATTTATCCAAAAGGGTCAAAAGATGCAGATATATTCATTTCAGACTGCTGAAGGGAAACTCTTAACCTTAAAAATTATCCCAGAATGGAATGGCACATTGCCAACTAAGCAGAATTATATTTCTAGTCTTGGTCAAGTATTTGTGCTGATAAGAGTTTCATTCTTTTATTATCTTCCTTGAAGAATCATTCTCATTAGATTGTAAGCTCCTCCAAGGTGAGGATTGTCTTTGGTCTACCTTTATATTCCTAGCATTCAGAATAGTGCCTGTTACTACACAGTAGGCATGTAAGTATTTATTAATTAATTGGTAATTGATTGATTCTTCAGCAATATGCTTTTTTTAGATTTATCATAGGCAAAAACATTCAAAAGAAAGTATATCCAAGTCTACTTTGGAGTGTTGTGTGTGGAAATAAAGACCTTGATCCCAGTTTTTCTAAAGATTTTCTATAGCATCGCACAGTATACAATTACATCATGAAATTTTAAGAGATTTTATAATTAAATTTATTCAATTAAATGACTTGTTTTAAATGAATTTCAAATTTTAGCTTAATAGATTTTAATGAATTTAAAGTTAATAGTTTTAATAATTTTAAACTCAAGTTTGGAGATTAAAGTTCCCAATCATTGGAAGTCTTTAGGTGAAGACTGGATAAATACTTATTAGGGATGTTACAAAGAGATAGCATGGTGTTGATTGACAAATTTAGATCAGAATGTCCTAAAATCAAATCCTACCACTGATACTAGCTACAGAACCATGGACAAGTCATCTAGCCTGTTGGCCTTAGTTGCTCACCTCTAGAAACTGAGGGAGTTAGACTAGGTGGTGTGTAAGGACACTTTCAGTTCTGAATCTATTTTCCTATGATCCTAATATAAAGATTGGCCTCTGAGGTCACTCCTGGCATGTGGATATAATAAAATGAACATCACTCCTAAATTGTCTGGTAAATTCATCTCAACTTGTGTATAGCACTGCAGAATTCATTCCTTAAAGTTTTGTTTTTTTTTTTTCCCCCTAGGGATGCCAGCCCAGCCAAAACCATGTCCTTACTCAAGGCTCATCCCTTCTGGCATGCAGAGATGAGGGTTGTCTCTGGGACACCTGGAGGACATTTATAGAATCACTTCCCAAGTGGTTCTTTTCTGGATTAAAAGGCAAAATTATCTCTGGGCTGTTCAGGTAACATCTTCTAGCAGCGTGAAATTGTGTCAAACAGAAATTGAAGATGAATAAAACGAAGATCTGCACTCAGGATTATTCCTTTTGTGAAGCAGCAGAGCTCCTACACACGCTATTCTACACCCCAAGTTTAGATTTAGGGAAATGGAGACATACTGGGCTTCTGAACAGGGCTGTGCACTGTGGCTTTGCCACAGGAAGGAACTCTGATTGAATAGACTGACAAACGCTGCAAGCATATGCAATGAACCAAGTGGATACTACTTCAGGGCAGGATTACCAACGGTGTGTGTATTGGGGGGAGGGGGGTAATCAGTTATCATAATTCCATTTTTATAATTTATGTTTGCATGAAAATGCTGATTTTAACCATTGCTACGATTTGAGTAGCATGAGCAACCTGTTTTCATTTTCGTGAACTGTAGGGAATTACAGCATATCAGCTGAGTAATAATGCATGTGTAGCTTATTACTTCACTGAATACTAATATTAAATAGCTACTTTTTATAGGAACTATATTTACAGAGCATGAATAGCTAAAATTCAAGACTAAAGAAATAAGGGCAAATGCCTAGGGGGCTCAAAGGTACACTTTCTGCACTAGTCAGTCAACTAGAAATGATTAAGTACCTACTACGTGCTAAGTCGGGCAGTTTGGTGATACAATGGATAGAGTACTAGACCTGGATGGAGTCAGGTAGATTTGAGTTCAAATAGTCAGACACTTACTAGCTCTATGACCCTGGACAAGTCACTTAACCCCTATTTGCCTCAGTTTCTCATCTATAAAATGGAAACACACTGGTGAGGGAAATGGAAACCCACTATAGAATCTTTGCCAAGAAAAATCCATGGACAGACTCCATGGGGTCATGTAGAGTTGGACACAACTGAACAACTGATCAACAAATTGTGCCAACTACTATGCTAAATGCAAATAAAAAGAAAACAAAAGACAGCTCCTGCTATCAAGAAGTTCCCAGTCTAATGAAGAAGGCAACTGGCAAACCATATGTACAAACAAGTTATGCAGAGGATAAACTGGAAGTAATCTCAGAGGAAAGGCACTAAGATTAAGGAGAACTGGGAAAGTCTGAAGGTGGAAGGCAGCTAGGTTGCATAATGGAGAAAGAGAGCCAGGCTTGGAGTCAGAAATATCTAGATTCTGGCCTCAGACACTTCCTAGCTGCATGAGGCTAGACAAGTCACTTATCTCCATTTACCTAGCCCTTTCCACTCTTCTTTCTTAAAAATTGATCTTAGTATAATTTATAAGACAGAAGATAAGGATTTAAAAAAGACTGAAGGTGAGACTTCAGCTCAGATTGGATGAAAGGAATTAGATTTATCAATCAAAAAGTATTTATTAAATACCAACTATATACTATATACTACATATATACTAAATACTATATACAACTATATACCATGTGCTATGCAAGGCTTTGGAAATAAAGATCAAAGAATGAAATCATCTGTATTCACAAAGAGCTTACATTTTAATAAGGGACTACAACATCCAAAAGGGAACTGAAAGATAATGGAGGGTGGGTAGAGATAAAATTATTTAGAAATCTAAATAAATGGTTTTGAAATCTGTAAGTTAAAATCAGAGATGGGAAGGAAATCAAAAAACAGACTAAAATGATGAACTAAAAGTAAGAGAATGTAATAAGAGCTAGCATGCATGTATTTAGTGCTCTAAGATTTCCAAAGGGCTTTAAATACATTATCTTATATGATCTTCACAATAACCTTGTGAAAATAGTTGCTATAATGATCTCCATTTTACAGTTCAAAAAACTGAAGCTGGGAGAAGTTAAGTGACTTACCCATAGTCATATGATTAACCTGAGGTATATTTTGAACTCAATTCTGCCTGATTCCATGTCCAACTCTCTACCATGATACCACCTAAATGACAGTTACTGGAGATAAATATAACATTCAACATTCAAAAATCAGTTTTGCAAGGTCAAAATGGGAGATGCATGACCAGATAAATGGTTTATGTAAAAAAAATCTCCCAGTTTTATTTGACTGTATGATGAAGATGAGTCAACAGGGTAGAAATATCAGTCCAAAACCTGATTTTCTTTTAAGTTGTGTTAAGATAGCCCCAGCAATCAAAGAAAGGGGAATGTTATTTCCAAGAAATTCTGTCCTAGTCTGACCTGGATTTCAGACCAACTGAAATCTAGAACATTCTTTTCATTTTAGGGGCTTCATTTTAGCATTTTAGGAAGGAAACCAAGAAGCTGAAGAAGATTCAAAATAAGGCTATCAATATAGGGATGAGTTCTACAAATGTCTTTCTTCTCTTTGCCAAAATCAAACCTTCTCCTCATCCCTTTGTTCCTTTCCATTCCATGTATTTGCTCCTTCTCTCAATTTCATTCCTCGTCAATCTCCATTTCATGTTCTATTTTCCAGGAAAACCAAATCATTAGATCTTTAGGGAATTTATCATCTCCCTGATTTCAGACAGTTCATTTCTTACAATTAGAATGAACTCTTGCCCACTTTGAACTCTCAGAATCTGTCTCCCTCCAATGTTTAATTATGGCACCATCTCCTTTTTGAAGCCTTTCCCAACCCTCCTCCAACCTCATATATATTTGTAAGGGTTCTTTATCTTCCCAAGTTGGCTTTCACTTTATTTATTTGTGCCCATATTGTATAAGATCTTTGAGAGCCAGAAGTATCTCATTTTGTTTTTGTATTCCCAGAGGCTAGCACAATGAGTCATACACACCCCTACACCCCACAGGCATGTACATGTGTGCCCGTGCACAAAAATATAGATACAGGTGCATAATGCATGGCCATTCATACACATATGAAGATATAATGTGTGTAGGTGTTTGTATGAACATATGCATGCATACATATAAATATAATACACTTTTAGACATACATACACATACATATATTAAAATGGACTTTACCTCTGGTTTCACTCATGTAGGAAGGAAAACCTCAATGAAGAAATATCTTCTTTTATCAATATTAGCATCTGTTGTATAACTTATATCTTAGAGTATTCCCCTGGATAGTGAGAAGTTACGTGACTTGCTCAGGGTCACAAAACCAGATTGTGTTAGAAGTAAGACTTGAACCCAGGTCAGAGGCTAGCCCTCTAGCAACTATTTTATGTTACATTGCCTACACAATAGCCTTCTCCACTTTAAATCTTTTCTTCTCAATATCAAACAACCAAAATTCCTAAAACTGATTCTTATATGTCATGTAACAATATAACACCATAAATATTCACTAAGTAGTGGGTGTTTAAGAAATGTTTGTGGCATTGTGGCATTTCTTGTCATATGAGTTCAGTTTCCATGAGGATCTCAAAGAGGCAACTCTAAATTCCATGTAAATGATGTCCAGACCTAAATATCAATTCCCAGACTCTTTCCTAAACTTTAGTCCTGAATCATCAACTATCTACTAATATATCTCTAAATCTATGTCCCATAGACATCTCAAACTCACATATCCAAATAAAACTCATTATCTTTCCCTCAACTCCTCTCTTTTTCTTAACATCTCTATTTCTGTTCTGGATAACACCATTCTTCTCATCAGAGTCATCTACATAACTTCAGAGTTATCCTCAACACTTCTCTCCTCCTTACCCTTATATTTACTCAGTTGCCAAATCCTGGCAATTCTACCCCCACAAAATTTCTGCTCACAACAGCTACCACCCTAATTCAGACCCTCCTCACCTCTCACCTAGATTATTGCAATTGCCCCATAATTAATCTTTCCAAATCTACTCTCATATCACCAATACTCTTTTAATCCAGCTGGAAAATTGATATTCCTAAAGCAGCTAAAGGAAATATTAAAGAAAGCTCAAGTGGCTCTCTCTTGTCTCTAGAATAAAATAAAGTCTCAATTGTTTGAATTTTAAGATCTTTAAGTCTTTCACAATTTATTTCCAGCTTGACATTCTAGGTTTATTACACCTCACCTTCCTTCACACACTCCATGTTCAAGTCACACTGCCCAACCTTCTGATCCTTCATGAAATTCCTTCTCCTATCTTTGTGTCTCTGCACAGGTCATTCCTAATGCCAGGAAGGGATTTTGTACTCACTTCTGGTTTATGGAATCCATGACTTCCTTCAAGGCTCATCTCAGGTGGCATTTCCAACAGAAAGCTTATTCCAAAACTTAGTTGCACATGTGCTCACCACAGAGCTTATTTGATATCTAGTTTTCTGTGTACATTACCTGACACATTGAAGACACTTAATCATTGCTTGTCAAAAGAGCAAATGGAAGATGTTATGACCACTTCCTGGGAATAATGAGGAGGGCATTTCTATTCAAACTGGAATTGATTGACTTCTGAAGGGTCTTCCAACTCTATCCTATCATTTTGATTTTATAAAGGATTTAAGGGGTGCACAGTCGAGGGATGTGGGAGGTGGAAAGGGAGATTTCTAAGCCACAAGAGAATAGACTGAGAAGATAAATTTAAAAGACAAGGAGGCGAGTTTCAAAGCTAAACTTACATTGGCAACGGTTGAAGCTTGGAAAATAAGGGAATGGATAAATATAAGATTGTTGAGGACACTAGGATGTCTTGAAAAATCAGTTGAGATGGCAAGAAAAAAAGTTTAAAATGTAATAATCAACATGCCAGAAACTGGTTAGTTGTAGGTGAAATTGAATTTCATGGTCATAATTGACAAATTATTTGTTATTTTATATTTTTAAAATACCTGATTAGTTAAAAGTTGTTGATGTTCTTTTTAATTTCTAACCAGCTTTGTTGATGCTGTTAAGATTAAAAATCTCTGGAGACAGTATCTTAATTCATAATTATTTATTAAATAATAAAAAGCAGGCCAGAGAAAGAAGAGGCACCAGTCACATGTGGCCAGCTGTTCCCTTCACACGTTTCCTCCCCTAGACTGCTGTGCCATCTTCACAGCCAGACCTCAGACACACAAGAGTTCTCATGGCCATCTCATATATCAGAAACTGACCTGTGTGTGTGTGTGTGTGTGTGTGTGTGTGTGTGTGTGTGTGTGCAAGCCAGGGTTCACTCATGCTGGTACTTTGCTAGCTACCTCCCCACACCTGCTGTGGGGCCATACCCCTGATGGACCAGCAGTCTCCTACCCCCCTCCTTTCTCTGTGATTCTGAGTCAAAAAACACCTACTTCCTTTTCCTAGTACAATTTATGCTCCTTCTGATGAGCTTCTTTCCTGAGCCCCTCTGATTTGGCTGTCTCTGACCTCTTTCTAGATCAGAGACTGGTCTTTCAACTCCAGGAATAACCACCAGTCCTTAAAAGGGCCAAACAGCCCCTGTACAGCCTCTCCCAGCTCTGTAGGAAGAACTCTACCCATCATTTCAGAGAGATGTGGTTCAGAGTTTCAGAAGTGCTTTAAAATCCATAGGCTGTCTTGGGGTGCCAAAAAAGAGGTACCAGCTTGTGTTAAACTTTCACAATGATGTATAGCACTGTATAATTGTATAAATTGGTCCATGTGTAAAGGTCACTAGAAATGAACAATAAAGTGAGAGAAGTGGAAAGATAAAAATTCATATTTTTAACTATTAGAGTATTAGATTTTAAAGAACCTACTATAGGAATTTTTTTTCTTCAGCAATGGACTGTATTTAAATATAAAACTTCTGTAGATATGTTTTAAACCTATGGGAAATTAGTTGCAGCAAAAAGTATTTGCAAAAGAGAATCAAAGTGACCTTTAGATTCCTGACAATGAGGCACTTTGGATCAAACAGTTGACTGCCAAGATCCATGGGCTAATTATCCATCTTTTCTTCAAAATTAATAATAACTATAGGTCAGGACTAGCTTGAAGTAAGGCATTCAAGCTGAAGATCCTTTTTAAGATGGCACCTCGAGCCTTTGAATAATTAAATTAACTATTCACAGATGGTCACTAGATATGCAGCCTAAAATTCCATTCCCTTAACAAATGTCACATTTAAGGGAGTTTTGAACTTTGGGAAGTTTGGGTCCAATTCCGTATGAAACAAGTTCTGTTTTAGTTGCTAAGACAAAGTATTCCAGTGGAAACATTTTGCTTAATACAATGAACAGTTAGAGCTTGTAATGATGTTAAGGGCTATTCTACAAGCAAAGTCAAAGGTTTCCATCACTAAAATGTTCAAACTGAAGCTGGATGCTCATCGGCTATAGGAGGGAGGTGGAAGGAGGTGAGGTAAAGAACATGAATCTTTCAGGGATACTGATGGATAGATTTCTGTGTGGGCTAGGAAGTTTGACCAGGTAACCTATGAAGACCAACTTTGATATCTTCCTGTGCCAAAAGTCTCTGATTCCAGTGATAAATATTTTCATATTGATGTTAATTAAATCAAAGTTCACTTGCAAGCTAGTCAATAACCATAGACAGCTTTAAATAATTACAGCTAGTTGGTACAGTGGATAGAGTGCCAAGTTTCGAATCAGCTTGATGTTCATTATTCAATTTAAGGTGCAAAGTTACATAATATCATCAGTCTCACTCTCTTTTCCAGAGTCATCAAAGTCCATTGGCAAAAGTCAGGATGACTGGTGATGGCCTGGGACAAATTGGATGACCTTGTTGTATTTTATGTCTCACCAATGTCTAAGCAATACTCAGTGCCTGCTTCAATTGCCTTTCTGATCACTGGAACAAATTGTTCTCATCTGTCCATTCCACTGAGAGTGAAGTCTTCACATGCTTGGGGTAGCATTTATCTAGTAAACCAAAAGGTTTGTGACTCATTGGTTTCTGTCAATCTGGTTTAGCATATTTGTCAATAGGGTTCACCATGGAGTGGCCACCACTTAAGCTACAGCTTCTTTGAGTCATATACTTCTTTTTTACAAAGAGAGAAATGAGAATAAAATGAAATTATGCCCTGTGAATTGAAAATTCATATTTTTAAAGAGAATACTTAAGGCTTTGCTTTGTTTTATCAAACCCTGACCACTTGAAAATTATTATTTTGTACAATACATTAGAAAAGAGGACAAAAACTTGGACCATCATCATTTTTTGGATTCTTTCCCAGTGCCCTTCACAAGACAGACTGATGAACCTCGAGGCAACACAGTTCAAACCCATTTTGAAGATATTCCCACCACTCAGTAGCAGCTACATGAGAGATGTGATTAGTTTCTGATAAGAATACCAGGTCTTTCACATTACAGAGAATAATATTCTGTTTCAGTCAAGCAGAATGGACACTGGAACTCCATTCCCAAATGACAACAAGATGAACTTCATTTTTTTCACCCAGAGGTACTAAAACAATCCTAATAAGTACCTTTTTCCTCCAGGATTTCCTTGCTTTAAAATCAACAATAAAAATTCAAGTCAGGCTGCTGGAAGCTACAGCTTATATAAACAAAGCCTCCATTGAAATGAATCATGGAATCATTCACTTCCATAGCAACTTCAAGAAGTAAGAGGAAGAAAATTATGTTATGACCACTCATGAGGTTCCAATCTATTCTTTTTTCCTAATTTTAAAAATGTTAATTAATTGATTAATTAATTAGTTAAGAATATT
Organism: Gracilinanus agilis; assembly: GCF_016433145.1. NCBI lineage: Eukaryota > Metazoa > Chordata > Mammalia > Didelphimorphia > Didelphidae > Gracilinanus > Gracilinanus agilis. The sequence goes on from NC_058130.1 coordinate 647,229,460, forward strand.
TTTCCATAGTTACATGATTCATGTTCTTTACCTCACCTCCTTCCACCTCCCTCCTATAGCCGATGAGCAATTCCTCTGGGTTTTACATGTGTCATTGATCAAGACCTATTTCCATACGATTAATATTTGCATTTGGGTGATTGATTAGAGTCTACATCCCCAATCATGTCCCCATCGACCAAAGTGATCAAGCAGTTGTTTTTCTTCTGTGTTTCTACTTCCAAAGTTCTTTCTCTGGATGTGGGTAGCGTTCTTTTCCATAGGCCACTCAGAATTCTCCTGGATTATTGCATTGTTGCTAGTAAGTCCATTACATTCAATTGTGCCACAGTATATCCATCTCTAGGTATATGGTTCTCCTGGTTCTGCTCCTTTCTCTCTACATCAATTCGTGGAGGTCGTTCCAGTTCACATGGAATTCCTCCTGCTCATAATTCCTTTCAGCACAATAATATTCCATCATCAACAGATACTACAATTTGTTCAGCTATACTCCAATTAAAGGGCATCCCCTCATTTTCCAATTTTTTGCCACCACAAAGAGTGCAGCTATAAATATTTTTGTACAAGTCTTTGGCCTTATTATCTCTTTGGGGTATAAACCACAGCAATGGTATGGCTGAATCAAAAAGCAGTCAGTCTTTTAAAGCACCTTAGGCATAGTTCCAAATTGCTATCCAGAATGGTTGGATCAATTCACAACTCCACCAGTAATACATTAATGTCCCAATTTTGCCACATCCCCTCCAACATTTATTGCTTTCCTTTGCTGTCATTTTAGCCAATCTGCTAGGTGTGAGGTGGTACCTCAGAGTTGTTTTGATTTGTATTTCTCTAATTATAAGAGATTTAGAACACTTTTTCATGTGCTTATTGATAGTTTTGATTTCTTTGTCAGAAAATTGCCTATTCATGTCCCTTGCCCATTTATCAATTGGGGGATGGCTTGCCTTTTTGTACAATTGATCTAGCTCCTTATAAATTTGAGTAATTAGACTTTTGTCAGAGGTTTTTTTAATAAAGATTTTTCCCAATTTGTTACTTCCCTTCTAATTTTGATTGCATTAATTTTTGTTTATTCAAAAACTTTTTAATTTAATGTAATCAAAATTATTTATTTTACATTTTGTAATATTTTCTAACTCCTTTTTGATCTTAAAATTTTTCCTTTCTGATAGATCTGACAGGTAAACAAACGATTCTATGTTCACTGAATTTACTTATAGTTTCCTTCTTTATATTCAAGTCATTCACCCACTCTGAATTTATATTTTTGTAGGGTGTGAGATGCTGATCTAAACCTAATCTCACCCATACTGTTTACCAATTTTCTCAAATAGTGGATTTTTGTCCCCAAAGCTGGGCTCTTTGGGTTTATCATACCTTGTCTTCCTGAGGTTATTTACCCCAAGTCTATTCCACTGATCCTCCCTTTTTTCTCTTAACCAGTACCAAATTGTTTTGATGCCCCCTTTATAGAAAAGTTTAAGATCTGGTACTGCTAGGCCCCTCTCCTTCAGATTTTTTTTATTGCTTCCATGCATAGACCAATATCTCACACCCTGTGCCAAGATAAGGTCAAAAAGGATAACTCATTTTGATATAAAGAATGATGCCATAACTAAGTTAGGGGAACACAAAATAGTTTACCTGACAGATCTTTGGAGAAAGAAAGAATTTATGACCAAACAAGAGATAGAGAGGATTACAAGATGAAAAAAAGAATCATTTTGATTAAATTAAAAAGCTTTTATTGGGGGCAGCTGGGTAGCTCAGTGGAGTGAGAGTCAGACCTAGAGACAGGAGGTCCTAGGTTCAAACACGGCCTCAGCCACTTCCAGCTGTGTGACCCTGGGCAAGTCACTTGACCCCCATTGCCCACCCTTACCAGTCTTCCACCTATGAGACAATACACCGAAGTACAAGGGTTTAAAAAAAAAAAAGCTTTTATACAACCAAAACTAATCTAACCAAGATTAGAAAGGAAACAACAAGCTGGGAAAATATTTTATAAAATTTCTCTGATAAAGGTCTAATTTTTCAAATTATAAAGAACAAAGTCAAATTTTTAAGAATATAAGCCAACTGAAAAATGGCCAAAGGCCATTTTCAGGTGAAGAAATCAAAGCCATCAGTAATCATATGAAAAAATGTTCTAAATCACTCTTTTTAGAGAAATGTAAATTAAAACAACATTGAAGTACCACCTGACACCTATTAGATTGGACAATATGACAGAAAAGGGAAGTGGTAAATGTTGGAGGGGATGTGGCAAAATTGGGACACTGATGCATTGTTGGTGTAGTATTGAAGTGATCCAAACATTCTGAGGGCAATTTGTAACTATACCCAAAGGGCTATACAACTGTACCTTACCCTTTGATCCAGTAAGGCCATTCCTGTGTCCATATCCCAAAGAGATAATAAAAAAGGGGAAGGACACACTTGTTCAAAAATATTTATAGCTTCTCTTTTTGTGGAGGCAAAGAATTGGAAATTGCGGAATGGCTGAACAAATTGTGGTACATAATGATAATGAAGTACTATTTGCTATAAGAAATGATAAGTAAGATGAGTTCAGAAAAAGCTAGAAAGATCTGTGGGAAATGATGTAGAGCAAAATAAGCAGAACTGGGAGAATAGTGTGCACAATAACAATATAGGATGATGATCAACTGTGAAAACTTGGCTACTCTCAGCAGTGCAATGAGCTGGGACAATCCTGAAAGACTTAAATGAGGAAATGCTATCCATTTCAGAGAAAGAATTGTTGGAGTTGTCTTTCTCATCAGTATATTTTTGTTTTTATTTTGTAATTTTGGCTTTTTGTAGTTGTAGACTTTGCTTTTACAATGACCAATATGGAAGTGTGTTTTGCATGACAATCACTTTTAAAAATAAAATAAATGAATAAATAAACAAAGAAAAGAACCTTAGTTTGATTCTTACTTTGGATCCTTACAAGTTGTATGATACTGGGGGGAAAATAGACCCATTAGCTTAAGTTTCCTATGAAGTTATTGTTGCCATTGTTATAATTCTTCTCTTTTTCTCATCTTATTCAAATAAGTTCAAATAGTGACAGTCCTGAGAGCAGTTGAAATATAACTATTATGATCATTATTTTTAAATTTAATGTTCTACAGACTACTGAGCATATGTCAAAATAATTACGTTTTGTGAATAAAAGTGTTGGCAAATAAGCTCATTTTCTATACCATTACTGTTTTCACTACAACTCCTCTTGGACACGGGATTTGGGGGGATATGGCTTTTATCCTGCTTCCATATTGCTATGGCTTCTTTTCCTGAACTCAATGTTTTGAAAACTTTTCAGTTACTGTAACTCATAGATTAGAAATATTGAATGACATTTATTAAAAATGTTGGAGATTTTTTATGAATCAATATTATATCCATGTTATTGAGGGTAATAGCTTTGTCTCTGATATATAATTGATATATGATGCTCTGCTTCCAAGGCAGTATGTTGATCAATTTCCTTGGGATGTTTATACACACACACACACACACACACACACACACACACACACACACACATATATATATATATATATATATATATATATATTTGATATCCCTGAGCCCATGAAATATAGTAAGCTTCAAATACATAATTATTTTCTCCAAGTCATAGCTTGCTAGTTTTTCAGTAGCTACCAAGTTTTTGCTGTGTATAGTGATATATTGTAAAGTTTCTATCAATTACTTACATATCCTCCATTGATCACTAAATTCAAAGTACTTTATAACCTTCTGCCATTTCTGGTGGATGCGCTCTCCTAAATTGCCGTCATAAACCGTACCATTTCCATAAAAAATTATGCATGACTCATCAATTTTTCAATGTCTCTTTGTCAGCCTATGCTTGGCTCAGTTTAAGGAAATGTTGGCCATTGAAGACCTTTAGACCTCTGTTTTAGATCTTAAGTATTTGATATGTTCCATCTGGAGGTAAATCATGATCAAGTACATTCAACCAACCTAATAGCATGTACTGATGGTCAGCCTTTTTTGTTGTTCATGGAATGTCTCCTTGTTCTAAAAGCCTTTCTATAGGTTTTTTATCCTGCTTTGTGCTTATCTTGTGCTATGAAAATGTCTATCAATCTTCTTCACTCATTTTGGTAAAAAAGTATTAATCTTTCTACAATGGCCTCAATGTAACAGACATGTATTTTAGGAATATTGTCCTGTTTTTCATGAAAATCTTTTTTAAATTTGCTACAGTTCAGTTTATAGTCCCCCGAAGTATACTTGAACATTACATAGGTGTGAAAATTTAGATTTTATTTTGTTATCGATTTCATTCTGTTTTACTGCTGACATTTTTCTGTCTAAGTCATGTTTGATTTGTCTCAGAGTTAAGTTTAGAAATCCATATTTCCTGCAAATCACTCATTGTCTCTGAGTTTTTTAGAGGTTTAGTTCTCCTGTTAATCAATGTTCTATTCTTGCCTCAAATAAATCTGTTATCTTTGAAGGGTGAAGGTGGATGCAAAAAGAGTCTGGTCTGTTACACTATTGCTAAATTTCCAGCTATCATGTTGTTCCTTATGCATATAACACTACACATTTTATAACCAATCATACTGTTTTCCCCAAAAGAAAGCTATCCCCCTCCCTTAGGATCTCAGCTTTTCTAGGTGGAGAAAGTGAAGCCTTATTTATTGGTAAATTCATGCTTTGTCAAAAACTTAATCATTCATAAATTTTCATGCCTCAGTTTACCTTAATTTCAGACATAATAGTTGAAAATTGTTTTAATATGTTCCCATTGACTTTTGACTTCATGATGGCAATAAGACCTAATTTATTCAGTCATACCCATCTCCTTGTCAGTTTTAAGTTTCATGTATCTTGCCTAGTGGAGACTAAGGTATTTATAAGTATTTACTTTACCCATTGATTCAAAATATCCTCTGAATTTAAACTCAAAGCTTTCTGTCTCTATATTTCCTTGGCATATGTTTAAAAATTTACCCTAATTATAGACAAATTACATTTTTATATATTTGGATAAAGATTACAAAAGATGAAACAACGGGGCAGCTGGGTAGCTCAGTGGATTGAGAATCAGGCCTAGAGATGGGAGGTCCTAGGTTCAAATCTGGCCTCAGACACTTCCCAGCTGGGTGACCCTGGGCAAGTCACTTGACCCCCTTTGCCCACTCTTACCACTCTTCCACCAAGGGTTTAAAAAAAAAAGATGAAACAGTTGATTATTGCTTTATTCAGGGAAGACATTTATTTATGAGATATTTTAATGACAAAGTTAGATAGAAATGTAAAGGTTTTTCTTCCTGGATCATGAAATATGTATATATGTATATATATGTTATATATATGCATATATATGGCAATAACATGTTGGTGGTATGATATAGAAATAAGTTTTATATTCTGTACTTGATTCTAATTTTTATCTTTACATTTCTTATTCATCTTTCATTTTCAAAAAGGACCAATGATATCATAAATGTGATATCTTAACTGGATTTGGATTTAAGTGAGGCAGAGTTGCACGAAGTAGTCAGCCTCATTCTTTCTACCAAATTCTTCAAAGTCTAGTGGCAAAACAAAAGTTGGGACAACTAGTGGTGGCACGAAAAAAGCACCAGTTGACCTTGATTTCTTTGATATCTAACCAAGCTCTAAGTGTTCCATAGCACCTGCTTCAACTGCCCTTCATGCCATTGGAATAAATTGTTCTCATCCACCCATTCTGCCAGGGGAAGTCTTCACATACTTGTGGTAGACATCTCTCTAATTCACATCAGGGTTTGAGGTTTGGCTTAGCCCATCTGCCAAGAAGGTTTTAACAGAGTGTGGCTGCTGCACATGCTATAGCTTCTTGGAGCCACAGGTGAGAGAGTTAAGTAACAGGTGGACAACAAAGGTGAATGAGAAGCTCTGAAAAGGACTCAGCAAGTCCTCAAACCAGAGACACTAATCCTCCCTGAATACCCCATATACCTCATCAGCTAAGGGCCAGCTTTGTAGAACAGTGGATAGAGTACTGGCTCTGGAGTCAAGCAGACTCCTCTCCCTGAGTTCAAATCTATCCTCAGTCACTTAGTACCTGTGCGATCCTGAGCTTACTTTCACCTTGCTTACTTCAGTTTCCTCATCTATAAAGTGAGCTGGAAAAGGAAATGGTTAATCATTCCAGTATCTTCACAAACCCAAATAGGTTAAAGAAACAACTGAGACTGAACGATATCAAAAAGGATGGGTGACTTCTCTTTTCTATCTGTTTTTAATCTTTACAGTATATGAAAGGTAATGAGTGTAGAAATGAATCAAAGACTTTGTGATAGTTAATAAAAATTATTTGGGAGCTTTTAGATAGCCTGTTAAATATTTACCAAATCAATAGTAAACTACTTATTAACCCTGTGAGAATTTTTGGTCCACTTTTCTTGATCATCAGACAATATATTGTATGCCTTTGTTTATAGAGTGTTTTGTGAATTATATTACTATTTTTTGTAAGATCTACAAACAAATAATTTGGAATAGTCATTATGTTATGCCTTCTCTTGAGAAAATCTTGTGTCTAAGAAGAAGCTGATGAAATACTTTATAAGTAACTCATGTACCACTATAATACATTTGAATCAATAATTATATATTTTAGGTGGCCTTACCATTTTCAGGTTTTACAAAGAATAAAAAATGTCAGTCATTTCCCTTGTAAAAAAATTGTCCTCTGAAATACAAATGGCACAGAAGTTTTCTATTTCTCATTTGATCAAACATGCTTTTGTTGTAGTAGCCTTCTTTCAACCATGGGCATCCAGATATTTTCTTTATTTTCCTTCTTTAGGAATTCTTGTTCAGCTTTTTTACTTCTCAATCTACTGTAACAAAGTTTTGATTGACACTGATTTATCATCATCATCATCATCAACAACATTATCATTTTATCCTTTAATTCATACTTGGGACTGATATTCCTCTAACTCACCTCAAAATTTGAGACCTATTGGTTGTCCTAAACATGATTTAGCCTATCTACAAAGACAAGTCTACTAGAGTTATAGGTGACAAGTGAGTTGGGTGACAGGCAGATGCCAAAGGTATAGGAGCAGCCCTGAAAAGGGCTTGCTAGGTGCTAATTCCAGAGGTCCTCTTCCTTCCTGGACACCCCATATATTTCTGTTACCAACATATACCCAAATCAAAAATGTAAGAGATAAGATTAAAAAGTGTGCCAGGGATCCACCTATTAACAGACAACTTTTACAGATTTGAAATGGTTACTTGTTCCTGGCATTGTTGCTAAAATCACAGTACAGCATAAAACAATTTAGAAGCAATAATTGGTATATTATAAGACTATTTAATGTAGAATCAAAGATTTCTGAGCTCAAAGGAATCTTAGGGGCCAACCACTCCAACCCTCTAATTTTACAGACGATGAAATTAAAGCCTAAGAAATGAAATGATTTGCTGAAAGTAAATTGTAGAGCACAAAACTTTTACTGCTTCTGACTGAAAATGGCATAAAGCTTCCTACTTTACCACATTGTAAATTGGCATGAAAGCAATATATCTTTAGCTTCCTTTCCCATAACTAAACTACTGCCTATAGGATTTACTCATATTAAAACTGATCAAGTTCTTGATTAAATTCATAAATTACAATTTGAATTTTAAATTACCTTTTGGGCACCAGACAACTTTGATTCTATAAGGGATCAGGGAAAATCTCTAAGAGTTCATCTCCATTAGAGGGATTAAGGAGATTTTCTTTTTGTTTTCAATCAATTGTCATTACAGTGGTTTAGATTTCTTTGAAATGATTAATCTGCCTCAAGTTGAAACATCTCAGACAGGTTAAAAAGGATGTCCAGGTACAAAAACATTATCATGATATTTGAAAGGAGCCCCAAAACTTCATTGATTCCCATAGATGAATTCAAAAGGAATTTAGAATTGGAGAACAGTCTGTTATATTTAAAGAGTTGTAATTTCATGACTCTCCATTACATATAGTAACCATACTATATGTCCCATTAGCAGCTCACAGAGGACTTATTTTAATGAATAGATAATGATCTAGAATTAGTATATTAATTGTTTATGAGTAAATGAATGCTTTTAAAGTATATAAAGACTGTTTCCCCCTTTCTAATACAGTTTAATCATTCCCTTGCTATCTTGTTTAAACTATTAATTTGCTTAGCAAATCTTTTTTTTTTTGATAGTAGTGGCATAAACTTCTAATCAGGTCCCAATGAAAGATAAATTCTAGATGGCTGCAGCTCAAAAATAGTTTTAAAATAGTCTCATACAACAACTGTACTTTAACTCACCTCCAACCTATGGTCCAATATGGTGCTATTAATTCTATACTTCCTGGAACATCCTACAAAACAAATCTTCCAGAGTACTTCCTTAATCTCTTACCTCCTACCAGTGCTATCCTTGTGAAAGTTCATATTTATAACCTCCACTAGACTGTATGTTCCATATGGTCAGGTATCATATCTTATTCGACTTCTTATTCCTCAAAGTACCTAGTAGAGTGGCTTATACATGGCTGTTGAGTAAATGAAAGAATCAATAAAGCGTGCCATTGGCATCCATATGAGATTAATTTAAGGACTGCCAATGACCAAAAATGTCAGTTATCAGTTTATTTATATATGTTTACTGGATGATCCCATAGTTCTAAAAATATTCTCACTTGTTATTTTATTCTAGTGTCATATCCAGCTATATCTTATGAAACAAATTGTTATGATATTGATGTCTTCAATATTTCAATAATTTAAATGCTTTGGGTAATGTAGACATTGCAAGAATATTGCATTTCATCTATCAATGTGAGCTTTTCACATCATAGTCAACACTGGATATAATTTTTCATTACTTTTCTTGAGTCCTTCCTTATAAAAAGAATAGATAGTGACTACCTCCCAAAGTGTGTGCATCCTTAGAAGCCTGTAATCCTCCCTCTGTCTGCAGAAAGGAGACTTCTTATTTCAGCATCATCTGATGTCTGGGAAGAAGACTGGTCAGTATAATTTACTCAGTATTCAGTTTTGTTTTTGTTCCTTTTGCCTGTAAGATTGTAATCACTGAATTTTTGTTATGTTTTTGCTTGTTTTGTGACAGTTTGTAAAAAAGCTCCCCCAATTTTTCTGAATTTCTCATATTTGTCATCTGTTTCTTTTTAAAACCTAAAAGATAAGAACTAGAATTCTAAATTCACTGGTATTGAACATTCCATCATGAGAGAACTCTTCCAAAGAAAATTACCCCTTTTTTGCAACTGAATAGACTTAGTGAGTTACCTAGACCAATCAGAGACAAAGTGACTTCCTTAGGATCAGAAAGCTATTATGTTCAGAAGTGAGACTTGAATCTTGGTGTTCTTGGCTCTACCCATTACAACATATTACTTCTATTTTTAAACAGAAATTTTTTATGTCTTTTTAAGTTCTTCATTTTTTAAATGGATAATTATTTTCCTCCATATTTTCAAAAAAATCTGATTAAGTGTTTATTTGCTATGTCTTTAATGTGTATATATTCATTATTCCATCATTCTATTCTATCAGATATTCATAATTTATTATTCTACTCTTTTTTCTAAGTTTTTGCCATCACTACTTATTCCTTCTAGACCAGAATATACCATTTCTGGATGTATTTTCTTCCTTGGACCATAAATACTGGTCATGGTCAGGGGCCCTTTCAAACCCTTTCCCTATGAGAATTGTGGTGTCCTGAGAATTGCATCACTAGCTCAGAGATTGTCATGTCCTGAGGAAAAATAATTCTCATGAAGTTAAACCCATTATGAGGTTCCTATGGCTTCCCATGATGGGAAAAGTCCTTAATGATACCCTTTTATTTCCCCATTTTAGTGAAACCAATCTCCCTCTCCCCTATCCCATGATCAATCCCTTATGTTATTCTTACTCTACTATCCCAACATCAATCATAATTGTCAAGACATTTAAAAATTTATCTTTTCTCTTCTATGTAGACTATATTGGAATGCATTTCCATAAAAAAGACAATTCTGCCTCTCCTCAGCCCCTCAAGATGTCTCTTCTGTTAGCATCCCACTACAAAAAAATTGATCCTATTGTGAATGATGTAAAAGAAAGGAAAATACATTATAAATATAAAAATGGGGGAAAATGAAATTACTATAAATTATTTCACACAATTATGTACCAATAACACTTACAAATTAAATTCAGGCATATTTAATAACAGATTACTAGAAAAAGTAGAGAAGTAAATAATCCAGTATCAGAAAAAAAAATTAGATGTCATAAAAGAATTCCTAAATTTAATAAAAAGTTAGAATCAGGATCAAATGGATTTGCAAGTAAATTCTACCAAATTAAAAGAATAGGTAATTCAAATATTATATGTTGTTTCCAATAATGGAAAATGAAGGAATTCTACTAAATTCTCTTTAGTAAGTAAATATAGTCCTGATACCTAATCAGAGGGAGGTAAAGAAAAACATACATCAATATTGGAAGAATATTAATGCCAAAATATTAGCAAAGAGACTAGAGTAACATATTTTTGAAATATGCACTACCCACAGGTTGAATTTATGCAATGCATTATGAAAATTATGTGATTTTGACAATATATTCAGAACAAGCTTTTGAAAAATGCAATCCTTCTCTATGAGATATATGCATATACGTGGGGAAAAATATCTTTGTAAAAAATGTCTCTGATAAAGGATTCTCATCCAAGACAAATGGCAAATTGACACAAATATATTTTTAAAAAGCCCTTCCCTAAGTGGTAAAACATACGAAAGGGAAGTTATCAAAACATGAAAGACAAAGATATCAAAAAACTAATGAAAAAAGTCTTCCAGATCACTGATGATAAGAGCATTGCAAATGAAAACACCTTTAAGGTTTTGCATCAAACCCATTAAACTGGCAAAGGACATGTACACAGAGCACTGTCAGTGGAACTATGAATTAGTCTATTCATTCTAGAAAATAATTTGGAACCAAATCCCAAACTAAAACAGTATACTGTTTCATCTAGTAATATTTTCACAAGCAATTCAATATTTATAACATATTGAATTGCTTGTCAGTTCCAAGAGAGGGGGAAAGAAGAAGGAAAGGAGGCAATTTGAATCATATAACTTTGGAAAACTATAGTAACTTATATATGAATTTGTCATTAAAAATAAAATAAAGATAAAAATAAAAGAATATAACATTGGATAAACAGGCAGAGAGCTTGTTAATATGTGTCACAAATTCTATTTCATTATCTTTCCCCCCCAAAAAAGCTAGCTTCCTTCTTCTGAATTTGGGGGAGCCAGCAGCTGATAGATTTCTGGGCATGAAGTCAGAAAGGCTTGAGTTCAAATATGAGAACAAATTTGAGACTTACTAGCTGTGTGATTCTGGACAAGTCCCCTGATATGTACCTCTATCTTCTCATCTGTAAAGTATAATACTTACCTCCCAGGGTTGTTGTGAGTAACAAATGAGATAATATTTGTAAATTGCTTAGCACAGAGCCTGGAATTTAGCATTCTTTATGTAAATGTTAGCTATTATTATGACCATCATCATCATTGCCATCATCATCAACGTTATTTCTGTAGAAGGCAACGCTATTAATTCAGACTCACTGTTCCTTATTCCATCTATCTAATCAATTTTATTCCAGACTCACTGTTCTTTATTCCACATATCTGATCAGTTGCTAAATCTTGTTTCTATCTTCTGTGAAGATGGGATTAACTCTCCCCTGTCCATTTTTAGATTTAATCACCAGAAGTGTATACACCCCACTTATCTTTAAGTAGGGGGATGTCAATGACCCACGTGTGTGATAGTGGGAGTAGAATCAGAATTGACTGACTGCCCCCTGGGCAGTCCTTAGCAAAGCTATAGCTGCAATTGGTCCACCTAAAGTGGAAGGAAGGCACAGGAAGGGATAAAAGGAAGGGTCTTTAAAAGTGGCAAGAACTTCCTGTGATGAGCTCTTTCACCTTCAAACTTGGCCTTGTAGGAGCTCGGGCTTGGGACCTCAGGCTGCTCTTCCATTTTTCCCTTAGAACTACCATGTAGGTGAGTGAAAAAGGCTGACTCATTTTCCTGGTTTTTCTGAGAGGTACTAGCCTCTGGAGAGGCCCCTAGTATTGGAGGAGGCCTCATGGCTAAAACCCTCTTTTAATTGACCCCTAGGCCCTCTGGCTGGGGCTTCTGGAGCAAATAGTCTAGCTCATTAAGCTAGATTTCTTACTCTGTCCTCTTTCTCATTTCTCTACTTTCACTCTTTCCCTCTATTTTATAATTGAATTGCTAAAATGTCATTCTAACTTGAGTAATAATTATAGCCACTACTTTTCTCATAAATTTAGTCCAACCTTTCATTTTTAACCCTTGCACTTCATAATATCTTTCTCATACTCAGTATCCTTCTATGTGTCAGATAATGTGCTAACCACATACAAAGATAAATATGTACCAGTCTCTGTCCTCAAAAGAATTCCCATTCTATTAGAGGAAGCAGGTATATACATACATACATACATACATACATATATATGTACAAAACAGACATTTTTAAAAGTAGATATGAGAGGTTAGGAGGGGGGAAAAGGATGATTGTGTAGAAACTTTCAATTGTTCTGAGATTTGAAAGAAAACAGGGATGTTAAGATGCTGTTAAGGAGACAGTAAATCAAGCATGAGGTTCATGCAAGGGCATAGAGGGTCTTAGGTGAGGAAGAGCTAAAAAACCAAATTTGTCTAGTCTTTTGAATGTGAGAAGGGAGGTAATATGTAATGTGGCTATACATTATATATGATATGTGTATGTGTGTATACAGACATATATGTATATGTATGGATATACATATATACACACATGTGCTAAGAAATTGAAACTAGCTTACAAAGGACTTTGAAAAACAGAGAAGTTTACATTTTGATCCTAGAAGCAGCAGAGAAGTCACTAGAGATTATTGAATAGTAATGTCTCATGATTAATCCTTTGTTTTTTTTTGGAAAGTCACTTTGGTAGCTGTGTAGAAAATGAATGAAATTGGGAAGAGATGAGTCAGGGAGACCAGTTAGAAGGCTATTTTGATCATTATAAAAACTCTCTGTTAAAGAAAAAAACTTCCATCATCACACTCCAGTTTTTTGTTTCTAAAACAAAATGAATTTGACCTCAAATCATTTTATTAACATACAGCTATTATTAACAGAAAAATAAGATAATTTTTCAGAAAATGTTACAAATTCCAATGATTTCCAGGTTCTCTACTTGGTGATAGATAGAAAGATCAAACCTAATTAGATTAATTTATAATAACTATTCCTCTCCTTTATTAAAACAAAGGACCCAGGGAAGGGGAATATAGGAAAAGGAAGAAATCAAATTTCGTCTCACAGTGAAAAATGATCTTAAAGGATTTTCAGTTCACTCATTAGGAAGATTACCACTAACAAATGCAATTTCTCAGAGAATTGTAGTGAATTTGGTCATAGACTCTGACAAATTATGTAGGGATAAATGCCTTTCTCATGTTTGACTAGTTTTGCAGATGAAAATAGATAGGAATTGCTATTGAAAGTAGCACTGTAAGGTCCTATGTCCCTAAAATGTATTCACAGAAGGGTCTTATTTCCCCAAAACCATTACTGAATTAGTCCCATTATGTCTAATATTGGAAAAATGCAGATTATTTTAAATCGAGTGAAATTTATTCTGGTGAAAACTTTCTTCCTATCATCCTTTATAAAGTCTCCAGTATGTTTCTTTCCCATTATTTTCTATTTTTCTGAATAGTTTCTTCTTGTGCAGTGATCTGATATTGAGATTTTTTTCCCGATTTTTCATGGTATACATTTTCTTCTTTCTTGCTTGTCTACTGTCTGTTTAATATGTTGGAATTTGATTTTATTTCTTTAGTCAAACATAGACTCAAAAAGCTCTATATGAGGATTGGATAAAGGAAGTAGGAAATTTAGCCCCATGAGGAGAAGACTAATTTAGTCTGGATATAAAGGAAAAGATTAGATGAAAATTTGTTTGGTATGTTTAAAAAAAGGAGTTTCTTATGCAAATGACTTTTGGTTGATTGGTTGCCACACTGTGATTCTATAACATGATAATGATTCAGTGTGGTATTAACATTTCTTATGATAATGGTACTTTTTAAACTGTATAATAATTCTAAGTTTTTCTTGTAAATTAAGGTTTCAATTAATCATCAAGTTTTTATGAAGTCTTTAGCTGGTGCCAAACCTTGTGATATCTCTAAATACTATAAATAAAAACAAATATCTACTGACAGCTTACATTCTAAGAAGAGAAAATAATAACAAGGAGCTGTGGCAATATCTAATCTAATACAACTAACTCATCTACCTACATACACATGTAATAAATTCTTCATATGAATATATATACCCGTATGTATATAGGTATGAATGTACATCTCTATGAGTATACAGAAGAAATATTAAAAAAAACAACAAAGTAGTTTGATGGGGAGGGCATTAGCAATTAAAAGGATCAGATGAGGCTTCATGTAGAAGTTGATACTTGAGCTATATTCTGAAGGGAGTGAGGAGTCTATGAAGCCAAGGGGGAGAGAATGAATCCCAGGCAAAAATGACACCTAGAACAAGTGCACAGAGGTAAGAGATGGACTCTCATAGGTGAGGAACAAGGAAAAGGTCATAATAGGAGGATTAATGTCTAACACGCATGAATAGAGAGGCAGAGCCAGTTTTCCCTGGTATAGATACCAAGGATGGAATCGTACCTAGGCTTCAGTAGTTTGGCAGGCTTCTAGTATTAAAATTTGATTTTTTTTCATCACATAAAATTTTAGAATCTCCTGCAAATGGTGCTTGAATTTATCTCCCCTAAAACATTCCCCAAAAGGACATCTTTGGGGTACATGGATAGAATTTTGGATAGAGCACCAGGCCTGGAATCAGGAAAACCTGATTTTAAACACAGTTTCAGACATTATCTAGCCAAGAGATCCTAAACTATTCATTTATCCTGTTTATTTCAGTTTCCTCACCTGTATAAAGGAAATAATAATAGTACCTCCCTTCTAAGGCTGTTGTGAGAATCAAATGAGATAAACAATTACAAAGTGTTTAACTTTCTCCTGGTTCTGCTCACTTTGCATCATTTCATATAAGTCTTTCCAGGTGTGTGTGTGTGTGTGTGTGAACATCTTATTTGTCATTTTTATGGTACAATAATGTTCTGTTACAAGCATATACCACAACTTGTTCAGCCATTCCCCAACTGACACATATCCCTTCAGTTTTCAGTTCTTTACCATCACAAAAAGAGCTGTTATAAATATTTTTGTACAGAATGGCTTCTTTCCCCCTAGTTTTAATCTCTTTAAGACACAGACCAAGTAGTGGTATTGCTGCGACTAAGGGTATGTAATTTTATAACCCTTGGGGATGGCTCCAGATTGCTCTCCAGAACTGTTGTACAAGTTCACAATTCCACCAGCAGTGAATTATGTCCCAATTTTGCCACATCCCTACCAATATTTATGACTTTCCATTTTTGTTATGTTAGCCTGCCTGATGGATGTGAGTTGATACTTCAGAATTGTTTTAATTTGCATAGATATCACCTCACACCCAGCAGATTGGCTAAAATGACAGCAGGGGAGAGTAATGAATGTTGGAGGGGATGTGGCAAAATTGGGACACTAATGCATTGCTGGTGGAGTTGTGAACTGATCCAACTATTCTGGATGGCAATTTGGAACTATGACCAAAGAGTGCTAAAAGAATGCCTGCCCTTTGATCCAGCCATACCATTGCTGAGTTTGTACCCCAAAGAGATCATGGGGGAAAAGACTTGTACAAAAATATTTATAGCTGCCCTCTTTGTGGTGGCAAAAAACTGGAAAACAAGGGTATGCCTGTCAATTGGGGAATGGCTGAACAAATTATGGTATCTGCTGGAAATGGAATACTATTATGCTCAAAGGAATAATAAACTGGAGGAATTCCATGTGAACTGGAATGACCTCTAGGAATTGATGCAGAGTGAAAGGAGCAGAGCCAGAAGAACATTGTACACAGAGACTGATACACTGTGGTAAAATCGAATGTAATGGACTTCTGTACTAGCAGCAATGCAATGATTCAGGACAATTCTGAGGGAGTTATGGAAAAGAACACTACCCACATTCAGAGGAAGAACTACAGGAGTGGAAACACAAAAGAAAAACAACTGCTTGAATATGGGTTGATGCAGACACGATTAGGATGTAGACTCTTAATGACCACCCTAGAACAATTATCAATAATATGGAAATAGGTCTTGATCAATGACACAGGAAGAAACCAGTGGAAATGTGTGTCAGCTACTGGAGGGATGGGGGTTGGGGGGAAAGAGATCAAGAACATGAATCATGTAACCATGGAAAAAAATTTTTCTAAAAAATAAAAAATAATTTAAAAATAAAATAAAAATAAATTAATTTTAAAAACTAATTTGCATTTCTTTAATCAATAGGGATTTGAAGCATTTTTTCATATGACTAAAGACAGTTTTGATTTCATTTGAGAATTGCCTGTTCATATTCTTTGACCATTTGTCAGTTGAGAAATGCTTGCATTCTTATAAATTTGACTAAGTTTTCTATATATTTGAGACATGCTCTTGTCAGAGAGACTTGCTATCAAGATTTTTTCCCAATTCATTGTAAGATAGATATATCTAACTGAGTGTAGACATTATTTCTGTTTTTTACCAAGTTCAATGACAGCAGAGTTTAAACATTATTTACCACATCCTCATCTTTCCTTCTACTATATTGATTCTTACATGCCTCTTCATGTGAGATAATTTACCCCCCAAATTTCTTTTATCTTCTCTTTTTATAGTGTATTTCTTTTTATTATCCCTTGATTTTTTAAAAATATCATCCATCATGTTTAATTTACTTCCCAATCTGTCTATAAATGCTCCTATTCATTGCCCTAATAGTGACAAAATTCTTAAGTATTTTCAGTACCATAAATATTCTGGTTATAGCTTTCTCATGCAATAAATGAAATCTATTTAGCTCCATTATTTACAGTAATTGCTCTAAGTATATTAACTACTTTAGGTGCTCTTCTACTATCAAAATCTTAAGTATCCTAGTTACCACTTTCCCATGCAGGGATATGATTAACTTTAACCTCACTGATTCCCTTGAGTTTTTTTCTGTTTACTTTTTATGCTTCTTTTGAGTGTTGATTCTGATTATTGAATTTTCTTATTAGCCTTGGTCATTTCATTAGGCATTGGTCAGTCATTAGGCATGACTGGAATTCCTCTGTTTCACTAAATATCCATTAAATATACTCAATTTAACTGGGTAATTGAGTTTTGGTTGTTGGCCTAAATCCTTTGCCTTACAGAATATCATATTCCATGCCTTTCAGTCTTTTAATGTACAAGTTACTAGGTCTTGTGTAGTCATGATGTGGATCAACAATAATTGATTGTTTCTGGCTGTTTGTAGTATTTCCTCCTTGGCTTAGGAGCTATAGAATTTAGCTATAATTGTACTGAGATTTTTAAGTTCAGGATTCTTTTAATTTCTATTGTTTCTTCTTGTTAAAGAACATCAGGGAAATTTTCCCTGATATTTTCTTTGAATATGGTGTCCAGATCCTTATTCTGATCATGGTTTTCAGGCAATAGAATGCTTCTTAGATTATCTCTCTTGGCTCTATTTTCAAGATCAATTGTTTTTCCAGTGAGAGACTACTAATTTTCTTCTCTTTTTTGATTCTTTTGAATTTGTTTTATTGTTTTCTGCTGTCTCATGAACTTGTTAGTTTCCATTTGTCCAATATTAACTTTTAGGGAGCCATTTTCTTCTTTGAGACTATGTACTTCTTTTCTTAAGGAATTATTTTCCTGTTTGAGGTATTGTATTTCCTTTTTTCTTAGGAAATTGTTTTATTCAATAAGTTTTTTTTTCTAAGCTGTTGATTTTTTCTACCATTTTCTTTTTAAACTTTTCTTCTAAGTTTCTTTTATTTATTTTTCTGTCCTTTTTTATCTCTTCAAGGGGTTCATTTTGAATCTGAGATCCTTTCATATTTTCCTTTGAAGCTTCACATGTTTTTTTTTTGTATTGACCTCTTTTGAGCTTCTATTTTGGTCATCTCTCTTACTGAGATGTTTTTCTAGTGTCAAATGTTTTCTCTCTTTTGCTTATTTAGAGATTATTTTCCCCTTGATTTTGTCTATATTCTGAAGCTTAGTTTCATTCCTGGAATAGGTGGAGTACTGTCCATGACTTGTATTGTACCTGGGATCAGCTCGGTTGTCATAGTCTCAGAATGAGCACTCTGCAGAGGCAACCTGATTGGCCTGCTCTGTGGAGGCTTATAGCTTTTCAGTTCAGTTGGTTTGAATTGAGTTCTATCTAATCATACTGAATCTTGACCATTTGGGGGCTGAGTTACTCCCACTTCTGCCTGTGCTGGGTTACACTGGATCTCTGTTACAGCTGAGCTATTGCTTGTTCTATATTACATTGGTTTCTGTCTTACCCTACTGAGGCAGGACTGAGCTGGCTGTGCTCTTTACCCTATTGCTTGAGCTATATCACATCTGAGTTCTGCTGAGGCTCGTTCAACACTCTTTCCTTGTACCCCAGTAAGATGAGTCCTCCTTGCTGTTTCTCCACATTGTTCTGAGCTTGAGCATTGGTTCAAGATGGGAGTATGGGAAATGGAAGCTAAGACTAACAATTATTTTGATCACATTGCCTATCAACTAATAATTTAGCTTTCAGTTTAAAGAGAAACAAGTACAGACAATTCATATTTTTGTTCTTCCCCAAATCTGGCTTTTATCTTTTATGAATAGCAATGAACATATATATATTAGTTACCTTAAATGCATATCATTTATGCTTATGGATTCTTTGGATTGTCCACATTAATGACTCAACTTTAAACTGATTTATAAACATGTAAGAATAAAATGTCATCATTCATTTGTCATCTGGCAGTAAACTGTCAGCATCAGTTTCTCAACTAAAATAGAATATCTCTGTACAGATTTACATTAAGGTTTATAATAAAATCAGATAAATACCATTGGGACTTGTTAGGAAAATGTGATGCTTAAAAATCACCCCATTAATGCTACAATGAGAACTTGAGGTTAAATCTTAAAGCCATTTGGAAAATTCAGGAGAATCTGGTCCTGGAAACAGAAACCTATTGCCCATTCTCTCTGCTTAATGTATCAATAAAAATTATATCAACCCATAAAAGGAAAGGAAGCTAGAGTGACAGAAGAAAACAGAAAACCACATAGGGATTAAAAGTTAACCATGAAATCATTTGTAGTTACATCTTTGTTACTTTAAACAAAGTCATAAATATTTGTTCTATAGAGAAACTCTTTTGTCAGTTTCCAAAGGGAACTTGACAACTATGTTATGACAACAGACATGCTAGTACTTTTTGATTAATTACAAAAGGTGGTCAAAACTTTAAGTCTCCAATTGCTTAAAAGCAAACAAATCAAAACCTAAAGTCAACCCTATGTACCTTTCAGTTCCCCATTATCTTTTTAAATGAGTATCATTTCCTGGTAAAGGAGAAAAAATTCATTATGTATTCCTATCCATTTTGTAATCTTTCAACCTATAAATGTCTTCTATTCAGGCAGACTTGACAGTTACTTTCTCCACATTCATCTTATTGTTATTTCCCTGATCCCCCAAAGCAGGATATCTGTTGCCAACGCCTTGAGTACTTGTTTTTGCAACCTCCCAAACACCCTATGCATTCCTTTATGTGAAACCTGTTGGCGATTAATTCCACCAGGGAAGTAGAGACTTATTAATTCAAACTTCCTTAAACTGATTTTGATAATGCTTAGTGACACAGAGAGAAGCTATGTGAAAGCACCCTATGCCAGACACTAGAGAATCACAGATCATCAGAAATGGAAGGGACTTTAAAGACAAACAGAAACTATATCAGAACCAAAAAAAAAAAAAAGTCCTTGACAACAATCCAACAAGGGACCATCTGGTCTGTCCTTGAAGACCGCAGAGGAGGTTGAAGCCACTACTTCCTGAGGTAGCCCACTCAGTTTTTAGGTAATTCTAATTGTTAGGAAAATTTTTCCTAAATGAAACCTCTTTGCTAATTCTACCTATTATTCCAACATCTGCCTTCTGAGGCAGATAACAAATTTAATTCTTGAACATGGCAGCACTTCGAGTCTTTGGACATCACTCTCATCTCTTCCCAAGATCTTCTATCCAGGATAAACATTCTCAGCTTATTCAATTGAATCCCGTATGAAAAGCCAAAGCCCTTCATTATTCTGGTTACCCTTTCTTCAGCTTTTCAATGCCTGCCTAAAATGTGGCATTCATAACTGAACATAAAACTCCAAATTAAGTGTAAAACTCTGACCAGTACAGAATACAGTAGGACTTTTTCTTGGAGGAAATGTTTCTCTAACTCAGCCCAAATTACATTCATGTTTTCTGACTGCTTGGCATACTGTAAAATTCCCATTGAGATTAACATCTGATAAATCCCCTTGAGGTTCTTCAGAATCTAGTCAGATGTTATTTGTGAAATGGATTTCTTGAGCCCAAGTTTAAAACTTTGACAGTCTTAAATCTGAGTCCAAAGTAGACTAGGAATGCCCTGAATCTGAGGTGTCTCATTTTCCCTACCTGCACCTGAATCAGTTACATTTTGGAAGCTTTGCATTTCTTGTAAGCAACATAATGTATTCAGATACCCAATCTATACTGTTACCTTTCTCTGTTTTATAGAGATGCCAGAATGGCATCTAATGAAAATTCACTAATGATTACATTTGTGAGTCAGATGGTAGTCGCCATAGAAGGTGGTAGTAGATAAGAAGATAAATCCTAACATACTAACTAAAATTCCCAAGGATCCACATCTCTCAACCTCACCCAAATATACACCAGCTTAGGAAGCCATATTCCAAGGGACTAACATTTATTGAAATGTGATCTTACAACTACTTTTGCAAGTATTGTAATTCCACCAAAGTAATAGCTAATGAAGGCTTAGAAAAGAAAATTCTTCACCAAAATACATGACACTATGAAATGGTTCAATATTAGAAATATTGATGTTGTTTTACCTTTGGAAATGATATCAAAGATGAATGAATATCTGCTTTGTCATTGCACCCTAAGGACCACAGAATCTATCTGACATGTGGCTGAAAACCATATGTGCGTATATGTGTGAGAATTCTGATGATTAAAGAATAATCTCCTTATGAATGGGATTATCTTGATTTTCTTTATATATCCAAGCATTTCAAACAATGCTTTGCACATAGTAAGGCCATAACTTCTGGGGAAATAAGGATGAAACCCCATTCTGGAATAATTACTTATTTAATTAAAATCGCTATCAATATGTCTATTATATTATGTTAAGAAAGTGTGGAAAATTCATTGGTGAGTTACAAAGTCAAGATGACAGAGGAGCAGTAGGAAGTACAGATTGGAAGATGACACAAGAATTAGGGGGGAAGCTAAAAAGTGATACTAAAAACACGAGAGTGGGAAAATGGGAGGAAAAAGAGGCTATGGAAGAATGAAATGAAAATAGAATTAAGAGCTTAGAATGGAAGATATAAAACCTTATAAAAAACAACTCTGTGACAATTAGAATTGACCAAATAGGAGTTAATGATGCTATGAGATATCAAGAAATAATTAATAAAGACAAAAGACTGAAAAAATAGAAAAAAATGTAAAATATCTTACAGAAAAAGAAAACAATTGACATGAAAAACTGATCAAGGAGAGATAATTAAAGAATAATTGGACTACTTGTCATAACAATCCTCCCCCAAAAGAGTTAGATATGCCATTTTAAGAAATCTTCAAAGAAAAATGCCTAGATCTCTTTGAACAATGAAAGAACAAAAGTAGGAACTGAGAGAATCTATCAGTTCCTGCCTTAAAGAAATTCCAAAATTAAAACTCCAGGTTCCAGTAAAAAAATATTGCAATTAGTCAGAAACAAACAATTCAAGTACTGAAGAACCAACGGGAATAACACAATTAAGGGAGAACCACTATAAAAGACAAGATCTTGGAATTTTATATTTAAAAGGTAAAATATTTAGACTACAACCAATTTCATTTCCCCCACTAAAACAGTATTACTTTATTTGGGGAATACTGAGCCTATAATTTAAAAAGAGGACTTCTAAGCATTCTTGATTAAAAGACCAGATCTCAAAAGAAAAGTTAACATGTAAACACAGTAGTCAAGAAAAGTATCAAATGGTAAACATGAGTGAGTAATTATAATGGATGAAATGACATTAAAAAAGTTAAGTATGGGCAAGAGTTTTGTAGTAATGAGAGGGGAATCAAAATAGCTATATCCTTTATTCCTGTACTTTACAATGTTTTAACCAAATATTTTATAAAAAGATTTCTTGTGTATGTTGAAATAATTGATTGTATATTAATATGGTCTATTATAGCTTTCTCATTATTGAACCAGTCAGTAATTCTCAGTTTAAAAAAAACTGGTCATATCTGTAATCTTTAAAATATGTCACTATAACCTATTGTTAATATTTTATTCAATATTTTTCACTGATATTCTGGTATATAGTTTTTTCTCTAATTTGTCTTTCCCTAGTTTGATAACAAGGTAATATTTGGCAGGATTTCTTCTTTTCTACTTTTGTAAAAAGCTTGTGAAATATGAGAAATAATATTTTATAGAAATTGGTTATAAATATACCTAGCTCTGTTCCCCCACCCTTTGGGATTCAACTTATACTTTGTTCAATATTTTCTTAAGATTGAGTCATTTTTTTCATGTTCTGTTAATCTGTGTATTGTACATTTTTACAAATATTTTTTAAACCACTGCTTGGTTTATTTATCAATTTATTATTTGTGGGGTTGGGGTTGCTCTCAATTGTCTTCATTACTGATTTTCAGTATATCCAGGTTTATGTTTTGTTGATTTTTATTTGTTGATTTCCTAGTTTTTGTTTTTTAGTCATATGACCAATTCATTGAACTATTTTCACAAAAGTCTTAGTGCAGTTTTAAGTTTTTTTAATAACATCAGAAGTTTATATTTTTATAAATTTACAAAAATTTTGAAGGCTAATTAGTTAAAATCTAAAACATGTTGATATGTTTATCATTTTATAATTAAACCTAATCATTTTCTTGTGCCATATAATGGTCTAGTTGATTTTTAGCTGATTTTTTTTTAATTTTCTCTCATTAGCTTCTGCTTACTGACTTGAAGGATTCTATTTTTATTCTTTCTATCCAAAAAATGAATTTTGATACATACACATGCATCAGTAATTATCGGTTTTGACATGACTTCATAAGAATGAGTCTAATGGTGATAGTGCGCCAGACTAAGGTGACCTTGCAAGAGGATCTTCTCTAATAGTCCACCTATCTATAAAAGCGTCATCCAAAAATTGCCTCCCACACAACATTGCATAATGTTGGGGTGCCCTGCCATGTTAAAATCAAAATTTTAAATTTAACAATATATATTTACAAAACAAAACCAAAAGTAAATCTAAATATTTAAACTTTCTAAGCATTTTTTAAGTTTTTTAACAATTGAACTTTTAAAGTTATTAATGTCAAAATTGCAACAAGAAGTATCGGGAAATTTGTATACATTTTCACTTAAGGCCTCTTGATTGTTTCTAATGTGTTGTTTTGTTTGGTTATTTTATCATTGCCATTTTATTTGTTAAAATTATATATCATTTCTGATTTGCTCTTGACCCAGTAATTCTTTAAGATTATGTTATTTAAACACCCTTTAAGTTGAATTATCATCTTCAAAGACCCTTTATTATAAATTTCATTGTATTGTGTTCAGTAAGGATATATGTTACTACTATAGTTTACAGTCTATGTCTCTTTCTAATTTGATTAACTTTTCATTTAAACATTAAGTACTGATGTTATTTCATTGTATATGGTGCCTTTAGCCATAGTGCAACTTCCTTGTTTATTTCTTTCAGCAATACTTATTTTAGCTAGTGCTCTAATTTTTTAATTCAAAAGAAATATGATGAATTCTATTATGGCTCCTAATTTAAGCTCTATAAATTTTATTTCAAGAGTTAATTGTTAACAACATATTTGATTTCTAAACTATTTGGCTCTCGTTTTCTATTTTATGGATGGGTTCATCTCATTCTTATTCCCTATTAAGATTAATTATGTACTTTTGTCCATACTATTTTCTTATACTTTTTCTTCTCTTTGCTTCTCACTGTCCTTTTTATAAAGAAGAGAGTAGTAGAGCCAGAAAAAAATAATAACAAAATTCATCTGGAAGAATAAAGGCAAGAATATCAAGGTGATTTAATTAAAAAAATATGAATGAGGGTGACTTAGCTGCACTGGATTTCAAACCATATTATAAAATGGCAACCATCAAACTGGCTAAGAAATAGAGTAATGGATGCATGGAATAGATTAGGCACTCAACATGCAGTAGTAAACAACATAGTGACCCAGCATTTGGCAAACCCAAAAGATCTAAGCTTTTGAAAGAAAAACTCACTATTTGACAAAAAAGTGCTAGGAAAAAAGTATGATATAAAATGGGCACAGATCATCACCTCACACCATTTATCAAGGTAAAGTCAAAATGAATACATGGTGTAGAAATAAGGGGCAACAACATAAATAAATTAGGAGAATACAAAATAGTTTAACCATCAGACCTATGGAGAAGGAAAGAATTTACAAATATCCATGGAGTGGGGGAACATGGATCAAAAATGTCAGAAAATGATTACTAAAAATGTTTGACATAACCCAGAAAAAATTTACAAATATTAAAGAAAACAAAAAAGAGAGTAGTGAAAGGGAAAGAATGTGATTGACACTTGTGATATATAACTGGAACAACCTCCTTCTACTTCATTGTCCTTGATCTTCCTCCCTCTCCCAGAACTTAATCAATGGTTCTAATATTTTCCTTCCTTTTAATCTAAACTTTAAGATTTTCTCTCTGAAGCTTAATTCTATTTTTTTATTATTTCCTCCTGAACTGTACCATTCCTCTGTTCTTCACAGCTCTGTGAAGCACTACTTATTATCAGCAAAAATCAGTTTATTCCAGCTTGCTACCACTAATTATTAAAGTCTTGGGGAGAGTATTCAGGAAATGGCAATGACTACAAGTCAGGACTTGATTTATCATTTTGTTAATTGTCTAGATCAGTGATTCCCAAAGTGGGTGCTACTGCCCCCTGGTGGGTGCTGCAGCGATCCAGGGAAGCGGTGATGGCCACGGGTGCATTTATCTTTCCTATTAATTGCTATTAAAATTTTGCTAAGTAATATTTTTTTTCTGGAAAGGGAGCAGTAGGCCAAAAAAGTCTGGGAACCACTGGGAAAGTGGTGGAGAAATATTAATAATGTGGATTAAACTTGAAAGGATCTTGTGTTTTCAGAGTCAAATATTAAAACAGTTGCCATTGTGCCCTTGTTTATCCTCTTTCTTTTTAACATTTTGCCAGTGAGTTTCTGTCATAAACTGGGGTTGTTTTTGACATGTCATATGTCTCCACTAGGCAGGAAGACCAAGGATCTACTTGTTGACTTTTGTTTCTGGGTCCTTTTGGACTCTGTGTTGTGATGATTATTTTGCACTGGCTCGTTTCTTTATTTGCCTTAAAGATAACTTCATTCTTGACTAGTTTCATTAACAAGGAGAAAAATTTATGATCATTTTAATGGGCTTCAAGAGGAAGCGAGGAATGAATGACAAATCTATCTTAGATTTTGTGATAGAAGAAAGGAAAGCCAAGAATGATCTAATAAAAATCCTACATTTCGGAGAAAACTGATTTTAAATGGTTCGGAGTAAGAATAGATAGAAACTCACTCTCTAAAATTCTATAGCATAGGTTATGCTATGAGAGATAGAATGCCCTTATAAATTAAATTCCAATGACACAAAAACTTACACTTCTAATAAATTAAAAATAGGAGTAGTCTGAAGAGATCATTATGTTTCCCCAAAAAATGTATCAGTTAACTTAGGTTTTAAAAAGACATGTACAGAAAGTGACCCCAGATTCAGACCTCTGGCTTTCAGCAATGCTTTAAGACCTTAATAAGATAAACCAGTGATGGTAAGCCTTTTAGAGACAGAGTGCCAGGCCCCACTCCCACCCTCTAGACCTAGTGCCTTGCCAGCCCCCCACCAGAGACTGAGTGTCCTCTTACTCCAAACAGGGGAAGGAGGAAGCACTCCCATTGGGCTGCTAGGCAGAGGGGAGGGGGGTGTGAAAAATTATTGACAGGTGGAGAGAGAGAAGGGAGCAGCTCTGCCAAAGTCCCTCTGACCTTTCTAGTAATGAACTCTGGGTGAGGAGGATTGGCAAGTGCTGAATAAATGCTGGCTAAAGACTGTAAGGTTGGGGGATGGGACAAAAAGAGCCAGAAGAAGGCCGTTGGTGACAGTTGGTGACAGTTAAGACCAGAGGGGATTCTGGGTAATTGTCCAGAGGAAGGAGAAGGAGAGAAGGGCTTCCAGCAGAGGACTGAGAGAGGGAGGAGGAGAACATCACAGCTCGAATCCAGTCCTGAGGGCTTCCTGAGGATCTTTCTTTGGACATTGAAACCCTGATTCCCTGGTCAAATGCATCCCATCACTTCTCATCCAGCAAGACTTCAATCATTGAGTCAGCTAAGTTTCTGGACTCCATTTTGGGAGTGATCTCTTGGGCTCCTTCCCCCATTACCCAACCTTGCTGAGAGTCCCTTTCCAGTCTAACTTATAATTATAGAAAAGGATAGAAATAGAAACAGAAACTGAAGGAGAAGGGACAAGAGGGGAGACACTTGGGAGCAGGAAGCCCAAAGGTTCCCACCCCGAGTGAAGGACCCCATAGAAATAGAGAAGAGGGCACCCCAAAATCCCTCTGCCCTTCATCCCTTTCCCCAATCCTGAATTGTGATTAATAAAAGCCATTCATTAGTCATATAGCATTCCAGAGTGCCTGAGAGACAATGGGGGGAGGGGAATCACAGCTTAGTCTGGCTGCCCCCATCTTGAAGCCAGACCACCCGCTGTGGAATTGGCTGACCTCGGGGGAGGCTTGTGTGAAGCCCGCCCTCATTCGGAATCAGATTGGGGTCTCCCATACCTCCTCTTATAAGGAAGCCTCACCCCCAAATCCTGTGGGGTGGCATGACCATACAGGTCACCCAGTTTTGGAGTGACACCCCCTCAAAGTCTTGGTAGTATATAATCAGCAAGGAGGGGAGAGCTAGAAGAGAGTCTCACCTCATAGACTCTCTCTCATTCCTCTATCATAACATTTGGGTACTGGCTCTCCTTTATTCTTATAAGACAGAGATGGCAAGTTTATCAGAGTTTCAGATGTCAGAAACCTGGAAAAGCTCGCTAGCATACTGGATTCAATCTAATATAATTAATAAGAATACTTGAGTCATATCTGGGTTAAAAAAAATCAACTTCGCACAATTTTGGATAGGACAAGTCTGGTTAGACAATAGTTTGTTTGGAAATAATCTGGAGGTTTAGTCAGCTACAAGCTTAATGCAAAACAGCTGACTGATAGAGTAGCCAAAAAAAACCAATGTTATTTTAAAATGCATTGAGAGGTATTGTTTCTAGGAATAAACTCTAGTTAGATCACATCTAGAATGTTATGTTTAATTCTAAGTCCCAAGTCTTAGTAACAATAATGACCTCTCTCATTTCATGTATCCTTGAAGGATTTTAAAAAAGATTTATTCATATGATCTTATTATCAAGTCAGATAATAATATCAAACCCAGAGGAAGGCAACCATGATGGTGAAAGCACTCAAGTTCATGTCATATGAGGATCAGTTGAAGCAAATGAGGGATTTTAGACTTGAGTAGACTTGGATATTAGGGGCATGGAACTATCGGAAGATTTGTCACATGGAAGGGAGATTAAACTTCTACTATGGCCTGCCTTTGAAGGTAGAAATGAAATCAAATGAGCACAATTTGAAAAAATGCACAACTAGACTTGGTGACAAGAAACATTTCTTAACAATCACAATTATTTCAAAGTGAAGGGGTTGTCTTGGGAGAAAAGAGTGATCTCTCCTTATTGGAGTTCTCCAAATGAAAAGTTGGATAGCCACATATTATGTACATTTTAGATTCTCTTGGACTAGATTATACTAAAGAACCACTAATATCTTTTCATAAATTCTTATTTTTACTCTATAAAGCATTGTCATCTTAAGATTATTTGTTGAAAATAGTCAAAGGATAATGGGTCACACTTTGGCTCTGCCATTTACTAGCTACATGAACTTGGAAAATCATTTAATTTTTCTGTATCTCATTTTTTCTTTAGCTGTCAGATTGAGGTCAATAATACTTACATTCTCTAAACATTTGTTTGTGTGAAAAAACCAAATTATAAGTCTTAAAGAACTAAATAAATATGAGTTATTACAATGGTGATAAAAATGGCAGTTATTACCTCTTTGGATCTTATGATGTATAGATAAGATACAGAATGTATAAAGATAAGTACACTAGCAGTTAGAGAATGATGGAAGATTAAGGATAGCTATAGATAATACGCTATAGGAAATAGTGGGAAAGAAGACTTTCAGCTAAATGTGTGGGAGAGGATCAGTGCTTTTCCTGGGTCATTAAAGGACAGAGCATGTCATCTGCAGTGAAGGAAAATAAATAAGGGATGAATAAGAAGAAGGACTTCCTTCCAGTTGTAGGGAACAGTTTTCTGCAAATACATGGATACAGAGAAGGAAGAAAACAAGCATTCATTAAGTGTCTACTACATTCCAGGCAGGGTGGCTAGATGGCACTGTGAATAGAACACCGAGCTTGGAGTTAGGAAGACCACAGTTCAAATCTAGCCTTAGACACTTAATAGCTGTGCTATCCTTGACAAGTCAATTAACCCTATTAGTCTCAGTTTCCTCATCTATAAAAATGAGCTAGAGAAAAAAATGGCAAACCATTCCAGTTTCTTTGCCAAGAAAACTTTAAATGGGGTCACAAAGAGTCAGATATGACAGAAAATAAATGAATGACAACTAAACTTCATTCCAGGCATTATCCTAAGTGTTTTACAAGTATTGTCTCATTTGATCCTCACAATGACCTTGAGAGATAGGTGTTTTTATCATCCCCAATTTACAGTTGGGAAAACTGAGGCAGAGAAAAACCTAAGGTTATGTAGCTGGTAAATGTCTGAGATTACATTTGAACTCAAGTCTTTATAATTCCTGCTCCAGTTCTCCATCCAGTGCACTGACTAGCAGGGAATGGCATGTTGAATCCAAGGAACAGCTCATAGAACAATTGTTCTTTGGCTGCATGAAGAGGGTTAGGCTGAAATAAGACTGGAAAGTTAAGTGGGAGCCAGATGGCAGAAGATCTTACAAGCCAGGCTGAGTATAATTTTGTTTTCCTACCAATTAAAGTTTTTATGCAGCTAAGTAACATGGTCAGAAGGATATTTTGCTAGGTGTGTGAAGAATACACTGGAGAGGAGAGAACAGAAAGATAACATCTAGGATGCTTCTGCAATCATCCATTTGAGAAGAAAAGAAGGTCTGAGCTAGAGATGAATGGAAAGGGCTGAGTTGGACAGAGTGCAACTAAGAGATATTCATTAAAAATAATCAATAATATTTGCCACTGGTTTCATTTGGGGGGATGAGATAAAAAGAGGCAAACAGGGGGGCAGCTGGGTAGCTCAGTGGAGTGAGAGTCAGGCCTAGAGATGGGAGGTCCTAGGTTCAAACCCGGCCTCAGCCACTTCCCAGCTGTGTGACCCTGGGCAAGTCACTTGACCCCCACTGTGCACCCTTACCAATCTTCCACCTATGAGACAATACACCGAATACAAGGGTTTAAAAAAAAAAGGCAAACAGGACTGAGGATTCAAGTTTGCATTATGATACTATCAATTGAAATAGAGAAATTGGGAGGAAGGAGAAGTCTGAACTAGAAACTAATGAATTCCACTTGGGGCATGGTGAGACTGAAATGTTCTTGGTATTTAAAGACCTTCCTAGCCTAGTCCTTTCTTCTCTCTCCAGTTTTCTTACACGTTACTACCCTTCACGTACTCTATGATCCAGCTCTTCTTGCATCCTTGCTCTTCCTCCCACATGACTCTCCATTTCCTGACCATTTTCTCATACTGGCTATCCCTAGTGACTAAAATGGTTTTCTTCCTCACCTGTAGCTCTTAGTTTCACTGCCTTTTTAGAAGGTTCGGCTCAGATCCCATCTTCCACAGGAGACCTTCCTTTCTGAGAGTACTTTTCCATGTACTTAGTATATATCTTATGTATTTATCTATTTGTTTACATAGTCCCCACATTAGAAGTTGAATTCCTTGAGGGCATTATTTTATCCTTTTTAAAAAAATTCCAAGAGCATAGGGCTTGGCATGTAGCAAGTTTTTTGGAGTAGAGAGGGGGCATTTTTTAAAAATGCACAGTGATGGATTGAGTGGTCTCAAACAACTGTTGAAAATATAGGGCTGAGTCTGAGTACCACATGAAGCATACCATTCTTTGCTTTATTTCCTCAATGAATTTTCCCTAGTGTAAGTGATATGTGCCTTCTTTAACAATATGATGAACATAGAAATATTGTATTGTATAATAACACATGTATTGCATATATCATATTACCTGCTGTCTTGTGGAGGGGAGGGGAAGGAGGAGAGGAGAGAACATGGATTGTAAAATAACAGACAACTATTACTGAAAATTGTACTGACATGTAAAAAATAAGCAATTAAATTAAAAGAAAAGAAAATATGGAGATGACTTCAGACAAGATATTAATACAAAATAAAAAGGTTTAGCCAAGGGAAAGAGTATAGAGAGGGAAGAAAAGGATCCCTGAGGCAGAAGGATCTCCAATATATGAAGATATTCATTCATTCCTCTTCTTTTCAGAAGGCCTGGCATGAAGAGAGTCTGAAGCCTAAATGCCAAAACAGAATGGATTTGCTTCTCAGTGTTACATTTGGGGTATGGAGATACAGAACAGATGCTTTCAAGAGAAGCATCAGTGCTGAATGAAATGAATTCTCTCACAGCCAGGGAAAGAAAACATACTCAAATTATAAGATGGGTCAAGCAAGCAGAAACTGATAATTTTCCAGGCTGAAAATCCTGAAAATATTAGAAAGATACAAAAGTATATGATTCAAATTCCCTCTTCAAGGTCACCTAACCTTGTGCTCTAGCAGTCCTCTATTCCTGAGTTTAGAGAAGATGCCTTTCCCAAGGCATGATTTCTTTCCACTGATTCATAAAACATTCTAGTATTTTCAGAACACACACACACACACACACACACACACACACACACACACATAACACTTTGGTTCTATGTCTGTAGCAATTGAAGATCTTAGGCAACTAATTAGATCAGAAAATCTCAGAACTATAAGAGATCTTAAGAGAGAATCAATTCCATCCTTGGGTGACTGTCCCCAAGGCAGATGCTCCTTTTTGTTTTAAGGTCTTTTAGAGAAGACAGTTCCATATCATCCCTCAACTAACATTTTCCTAACACAACTCTCTCATGTAGTAATTTGAGTCTTTTTTATCTCACAGCTGCTGAA
This sequence comes from Gracilinanus agilis, assembly GCF_016433145.1. Lineage (NCBI taxonomy): Eukaryota > Metazoa > Chordata > Mammalia > Didelphimorphia > Didelphidae > Gracilinanus > Gracilinanus agilis. The sequence continues at coordinate 647,261,193 of NC_058130.1, forward strand.
ACCTAAGGGAGCTTCATCTCAGACAGAAGGTGTCATCTGAAGTCAGCTGTAGTGTTATCAGTTGGTATCAGCCTATCCCCAGACAATTCCTACTTATAGAATCATGGCTCATAGATGAAGGACTGGGAGAAGTTTTAGAAACCAGGCAATCCAACCACTTTATTTTAGACTAGAAAACCAAATCATAGTGGGGTTAAATGACTTATCAAAGCCCCAAAAAACACTAAGTAGAAGAACTAGAATTGGAATCCAAGTTCTCTGACATTAAACCCAATAATCTTTCCACTGTGCCATACTGCCTTTATTATTCAATATTATTTTTAATATTTTTCAATATTATTGAATTTTCAATATTTTATTGCATTCAATACAAATTCAATGTTTATTCAATATTATTTCAATATTTATTCAAGTTTATTTGAATTCTATATATATTCAATATTGAACATTTGATATTGTTCAAAATTATTTATTCCATATTATTATATTATTAATATTATTATCCAAAAGAACAAGGAAAATTTAAATGAGTTAAACTGATACAATTCTTCTCTCTCCAAGTATGTTATTGAATACCTGCCTAAAATTGTTTCAAATTTGATTATAAATGGAGGTCTATTGGGAAGGCACAATACAAGATTCTAACCAAGCATACAATCATAATGAAGGAGAGTTTTTTTAAGTGCTGTAACATATATCCAAATGTCAGAGCATGTATGTATTTAATTTCTCAATACTCCAAATACCCATGAGTTACTTTGTCTGGTGCAAAAGGAAAAGGAGCAATTTCTTTCGATATTGGAGACAGACAACAGACATGGCTGTGTGAGGCTATCAAGAGGGGCAGGGAGTGGAGAGGACAGTTCTCCAGCCACAGTTTCTGTCAATAGAATTAAGAATTTCACTTGAGCTCCCAGAGGTTTCTATTTATCATTTTCCTACCAAAACCAGTGTGACTGTAGCAAAATTCAGTTAGCAAATTTGCTACCAAATAGCTGTTTCTGTTCCAAGAGACCATTGCCCAAATGTTCCTACTCTCAGAAGCCAATGCTCCCATAGCATTTTTCCAGGCTGTACTGCTACCCAGGTCTCAACTGGAGAAGTCTCTTGGACCAAAGGAAAGAGCCCTGAATTTGGGGTGGGAGTAAATCCCCTTCTTGCTACTTATTTTCTCATCTACTCTTTAAATCTTGTTCTTTTCTATCCTGAAAGCTTTATTTCATATGATTCTCCTCTCTTCATGTTCTGTTCTAGGTAACTACCATACTTGTCATTCCCCCACATAGAATATACCATCTCTGGCTTCTGGTCTTTAAAGCCCAAGTGATCCCATATGCCTAGAATGTACTCCCACCTTTTTTTTTGATAGGCATCAAAAAAACATCTGAGGCCACTTCTATAAAGCCTTTCATGGCTTGCCAAGTAATATCTCTGGGATAACCTCCATCTATTGTTTACATAGTTTTATGTGTATAATTCTTTTTATGCTTATCTCTTCCATTAGACTCTGAACTCCATTCAGATAGAAAGTATTTTTGTCTTTCCTTGTGTCCTCAGAGCTTAATGCAGTGCTTAATAGTAGGTGCTTAACAAATGCACAGACTGACTCTTTACCATTGGAAGTTTGTATTTATGATATATACTGTATTTCTCAAATAGAATATAGGTTCCTAAAAGGCAAGGGACATTTTGTCTGGGTGTCCATCACATAGGGCTCCATATGACCTTGTGCACAGTCAATTTCTTCATAAATATCTGTTGAATTTAATTTCTTGACCTTGGGCACATTACCTCCTCTTTCTTTGAAAGCTGGACCAGATGATCTCCAAGATCCCTTCCAGCTCAAAATTCTGATTACCAAGTTCAAATGATTTTAGTCTTGCAATAGTAAATTTAATTTTATTTTTTTAGTGAAACAATTGATCATGATACAAGTTGGGAAGTTATTCTAACAAACAGATTTTTGGCTCATTTTAATGAGTTCTTTGGCCACTGGACTGATGGGGGGTAGAAATAAAACAAAAAAATGAAAACAAGCCAAACCCCCAAAGCCCTCTCCTGTATAATTGTGGTTGAGAAAGGATCTAGTAACATTTGATTAATGGATAAGCACAGTTCATACTTCCTTTTACCAGGGGAGGACAAATTTCCTTTGACTCCCTGGGCAAAATGGCTCCAGGACAAGTGCTGGAAGGTTTGGGAACAGTTGCTGGGATGCAGAGGATGGCAAAAGAAGTGTCCCAGATTTTCAGAACATTTGGAAATCCTTCTCTAGGTCTACATCCAAATTGGACGCAGGGTAAAAAGCAAGGCTGTTCCATTGTGATACAATCTGCCACAGCCGGAAACATGACAAAGCTTCCCAGCCATGTCAGAGCCTGATAAACCCTAGGAGCAGCTTTCCCTGGCATGGAGAAGGGGACGCTATCAAAGCATGCCCTCCAAAGGACTGAACTCAAAATCCCCTCTACTTCTGGTACCCAGAAGGTACAAACAATCTCATTCCCTCATATTCAGGAACACTCCAATCAGCTGGTCTACAAGAGTAAGGCATTTCAGCTTTGACAAAAGTAGCTTCCTGATTGTCTTAAAAGGTTGCAGTGTCTGGTAATGGATAAAACTCTGGACTTGGAGTCAAGGGACCTATATTGATGTCCCAGCCCCATTGTCTACTTAGCCATATGACCTTGGAAAAGATTCTTAACAGCCCTCAACTTCAGTTTCCTAACCTGTAACACAGAAGGGGGAAATATACTATTTAACTCAGAATTGTTATGAAACTCAAACATGAAAAGAGTATATAAATTGCTTTACGCAGTAAATGCTGGCTATTCCATTGCCATCATTCATTTATCTGAATTTGGGGGAATATTGTAAGTTCTCCAGTACAATCTATTTCCTTCTCCTTTGCCTTCTTCCTCTACCCCTCCTTTCATGTTTTCTTCCCTTCCTCACTTCCTCTACCTCACTCTGTGTTTCAGTCATTCTCTATGTTTCTATTTTGATCTCTGTCTTCCTGTCTGTTTCTGTCCATCTGAGGCTTATGGAGGTTAAGTGGCATGCTCAAGATTACACGATTAATAGATATTAGTGGTAGGATTTCAAATGAGTTGCATCTCACAAGACCAGTGGTCTTTTCATATTTTGTTTCATTATACTATGCTTTATCTCCTGCCCAACTTTTCTGAAATTCTTTTGTGGCTTAATGGCACAATGTCCTATGTAAATAGCATGGAGAAGTGAGATCAGTTATAATAACCTTCTTCAAAGGAACTTTATTGTTTGAATTCTTTACCAATTATCTGTTGGCCAAAACACTGGGTAGGGTTTTGGGGAGATACGGAATAAAGCTAATCTTCAGAATAAATGGACCAGTCATTTCAGAAGACCTTTAATTATGGCTTGAAGTCTCCAAGGGAGACACACCTGGAATGGTGTAAATGTTACAAATAAATCACTTCCTTGTAAGTCCCTTTGGTTAAGGCTTCGGAAATGGTAAGACTAATTTGGTAGTACATTATTCAGATAACAAAACATAGTCTTTTCTAACTGAGATAGAAAAGTCTCCTACCATGAAATAGAAGGAACAACCAAACTCCAATTTCAAAAGCAATGTTCTTCACATATCTGCAGTATCAGCACAAGGAATTGCCTTTACAAAATAACTTTGAGAGTCATTCTGCAAAGTCATGGCTCAATTCATGGAATATTTGCAAATCTTGAATATACTTTCTTGTCTCAAACAAGGAGAAATGGAGCCTGATCATGGGCAGGTATGATTTTGAAGGCTACATGGGTCTTCATTGTATATATGTGAGAAATATGCTCTAATATACCTAATTACTAGGGAATATGCCATAAAATCCCTCATGCTCAGATTCATTCATCTTATTCTTTGGTTCCAAACACTCCTTTTTGCCTACTTAGTAAAGAGCTTTCACTTGACATTTGAGGTGTTCTACAATCTGATGCCAGTTTTTCTTTTGAAATATGCCTCACATTGCTTTTTTGTTAAGTGCTACTTGTCCTAAAATGGCTGGATTATTTTCTGCCCATATGCATATCTCTCTTTTGCTTACTTCTATTCCTTTGTTGATACTGTTTCCCACATTTGGAATATCCTCCTTTCCCCTCTCTATCCTTTAAATGATGAAGGCTTCCCCAATTTCCCAGTTGGTAATGAAGGACTTTTCCCCTTTGGATCTCATATATCATTCCAATTGCCCCTCTTTGATTATAATTATTACATATTATTTTAATAATAGTTTTTGGTGAATATACACTTTCCCCCAAAAGAGGATAAGCTTCACTTTCTAGATAATGTAAAGGCACATACCCTGAAGAAGAAAGTACACAAGAGAAGGCAGAGAAGAATAAATTTTTAAGGTTCTTAGTTGTGATAAGATTTTTGTAAAGCCCTAAAAATGTTTTAAAATAGGGCAAGTAGGTAGTTCAATGGATAGAATGCCAGGCTTCATAGTCAGGAAACTTATCGTCCTCGGTTCAAATCTGGCCTCAGACATTTAGTAGTTGTGTGACCTTGGACAAGTTACTTAACCCTATTTGCCTCAGTTTCCTCGTCTGTGGAATTAGCTGAAGAAGAAAATGACAAACCACTCAAGTACTTTTGCCAAGAAAACCCCAAATGAGATCACAAAGAGTCGGATATGACTGAAATGATTGAACCACAAGTGTTTACAAAATTAGTTACATATATGATCTCAAGTCTCACAATAGTCATGTGAGGCAGAAAATATAAGGTATCTCAAAAGCTTAATGTAGTAAATTATTAAGCTTGAATATATAAATCATTATGCTTTAATAGATCAAAACTACACATTAGTCTGAAATATCCTGTGTAAGAGCATTGTACATTGTACACAGAGACTGCTACACTGTGGCACAATCACATGTAATGGACTTCTCTACTAGCAGCAATGCAATGATTCAATACGATTCTGAGGGGCTTATGAGAAAGAACACTATCCACATCCAGAGGAAGAACTGTGGGAGAAAAAATGTAGAAGAAAAACATTTCTTTGATCACATGGAATGATAGGGATATGATCGGGGATGTAGACTCTAAATGATCACTCTGATGCAGATATTAATAATATGGAAATAGATCTTGATCAATGACACATGCAAAACCCAGAAGAATTGCTCCTTGGCTATGGGAGGGAAGAAGGAGCAGGGGAGGGGGAAAATATGAATCATGGAATCATGGAAAAAATATTCTAAATTAATTAAATAAATAAATGGGATTTAAAAAACAAGAAATATTCTGTGTAAATACTATTGTCCTCATTTGACAGATTAAAAAACCAAGGCTTATGTCTAGTAAGTGTCAGAGATAGGATTTGAACTAAGGTCCCTTCTGACTCCAAGTCTACTACATTTACTGTGCTGGCTGAATGAATGTCTTACTGTGCTTTTTAATCATTTAAGATACTAATTTTAAGGTGGAGGTGGGAAGAGGAAGTGGACTTGTTCTAAAGGCTTATGGAAATCCCCAGAGTTGTAGAGAAAGTGGCAATAACTAGAAATCTGAAGAGGACCCTAGTGGCTAACTGAAGATTTGGATTTGGTCCTTAAAAAATAGTAATTATGATGGTATAGGGTGAAGAAGGAATCTGAGAAAAAAATGAATGTAACCTAAAAACTGGTATCTAGAAATTTCCCTTGGCAAAAAGAATTGAAAATACAGGATCACAGAACCATAGATTTAGAAATGTAAAGAAACTCAGCGAGCATTTAATACAACCACTTCATTTTATAGAAAAAGATACTGAGGCCCTGGGAGCTTCAATGACTTATCCATATAAGATATTATGAATATAGTTCAATATTAAAATTTGTGGGGAGGAAATAGTTTTTCCATTAAATATTCATTTCACTTATTAAATTGTATTTTATTACCTCACACAGGAATTATTTTAAGTTTATGTCCCTTGTTAGCCCCTTTTCCAATTACCGTATTACCAATAAGTAGCTAGGAAATACAAAGGAGAGGGCACTGGGCTTAGAATCAGGAAGACTTAAGTTCAAATTCTTGATGCTTAATAGCTCTGCTAACCTGGGCAACTCACTTACACTTTTTCTGCTTTAGTTTTCTCATCTGTTGGTTGGTAGAATTCCTTCCTGAGATACTTTTCCAAGCACATTATATTATATTAGAACTAATTGTTCTTTAAATTTTTAGTAAAATTCACCTATAAATCCATCTGGCACTGGAACTTTTTTCTTTGAGAGTTCATTGATGACATTCATTTTCTTTCTCTGAAAAAGGGTTGAGCACTCTATTTTATCTTCTGTTAATCTGAGTAATTTATATTTCTTTAAATATTCATCTGTTTTACTTAAATTATTAGATTTATTTGGCATATAATTAGACTAAATATCTCCTAAGAATTGTTTTCATTTCATCTTCATTGATTTTTTAAATTTTTAAATTTTTCATTTTTGATGATTATATGGTTTTCTTCTTTTTTCATCAAAAATTTTTTTTTATCAAATTAACTATTGATTTGTCTTTTTTTCACAAAAACTTCTCCTGGTCTTACTTATTAGTTCAATTTTCTTAATTTCTCCTTCGATTTTAGGATTTTTGATTATTTTTTTCTAGCTAAACCATAACTTCCCCATACCATGAGTTGAACTCAAGCTCCCTGGATAAAAATCAGGAATCCTAATCACTACCACACAGAAAGGTATGCTGTCCACTATCTCTAACCTACTCAAACTTCCCAGATGTCATATAGAAATCTTAAACTCAACACATCCAAAACTGAACCCACCTTTCCCCCCAACCTTTCTTCTCTTCCTAACCTAGCTATTACTGTAGAGCAGTGATTCCCAAAGTGGGTGCCACCGCCCCCTGGTGGGCGCTGCAGTGATTCAGGGAGGTGGTGATGGCCACAGGTATATTTATATTTCCTATTAATTGCTATTAAAATTTTTAAAAATTAATTTCCAGGGGCTCTAAGTAATATTTTTTCTGGAAAGGGGGCGGTAGGCAATAAAAGTTTGGGAACCACTGCATAGAGAGTATCACTTTAGAATCCCAGTCACCCAGTCTCAGAAATAAAGTGTCATTCTTGACTCCTCACTTTCTCACCACCCCATATCCAATTTTTTCCTTAGGTCTGTTGATTTTACTTTCATAACATCTCATGCATAGGCCCCCTTTTCTGATATATACTACCATTCTGCTTTAGTCTCTCATCACCTCTTGTCTGGACTATTGCAATAGCAGGTTGATTGGTCATCCTGCCTAAAATCTATCAACTCTCAAAGTCATTTTCCTAAAACACAGGCTTAACCATGTCATTCTCCTATGCAGTAAACTCTATTGGCTCTCCATTACCTCTAGGATTAAATATGAAACACTCTGGCTTTTAAAGCCCTTTATAAGCTTTTCTTCCCTACCAACCTTTCCAGTCTTCTTATACCTTACATTTCTCCACGTACTCTGTTATTTAGTGACACTGTCCTCCTTGTTGTTCCTTGTATTAAAACTTCTATCTATGTATTATGGGCATTTTCACTGGCTGTTGACTATGCCTAAAATTGTTCTTCATCTCTAACTTCTGGCTTTACTAAATTCCCTTAGATCCCAGCTAAAATCCTATATTTATAGACATATTTTTTTCATGCTCTCCCTTAAATTTAGGTTCTTCCCTCTGTTGATGATCTCCAATTTTTTTTTCTATGTAAAGCTTGTTTGCACATAGTTGTTTACATGTTTTCTTTTCTATTTGATTATGAGCTCCTTGAGATCAGGGAATGTCTTTTACATTTCTTTGCATCCCAATGCATAGTCAAATATCTGGCACATGATAAACATTTAATAAATGCTTATTAATTGACTAAAATAAGCATATGTAAAAAGTTGTGGAGAAAATATTAATGAATTAGATTAAACTTAAATTTGTCATCTATTTTTTTGGATAACTGGTTGTTAAACATTTACCAGCAGGCTCCTGATCATTTTATCCTTAAAGATAATTTCAACTTCATTTCTTTTTCATTAGAATCATTTGCCTGTATTTTTTCCATCAGCTTAGTCAGTCAACAAACATTTATTTTCAAGAACTTCTCATTATTCTTGGACCAAATTCTCATGGAGAATTTTTGCCTATTAGTTTCTCTGCAATCTTTTTCTAAAACTTTTGAAGCTGGCTGTTTCAGAAGATAGTGAATCCCTCATCAGTTGTTCAACCATAGGTTGACTGGGCAATCACTTTGAGGGGGGTGGTATAGATGAGATTAAAGCTTCAATTAGAAGCTGCTGTAGGTGATCTCTAAGGTCTTTTTCAACTAGGATTCTATGATGCCAATGTTAATCTTCGGTGATTAGAAGAGGCAGGTTTAATAGCAATGTGTTTAATATTTAAATATTCAATCCTTGCAATAAGGATTGACAATGTGGAATGTTCAGATGGATAGAATGGGTTTTTGATTTTTTGAAACTCTTGGGAGTTAGGGTGAGGTACACTCATAGAATTAAATAACTCTGAAAGAGACAAAGGAAATTACTATAAAGATTGATTGACCCTAATTAAACCTAGACAGTATATTTTGGGGTCTGATTAGAAGAGAGCTTCTTGAAGCAACTCAACTGATCTCTAAAATAAATGTACAGAATGCCCAGCAGGTGAGGCCCCTTGTGCCTAGAATAGTGGCAGACATCTAACAGAGACTCAATGAATATTAATAACAATGATAATCAGGGATGAGTTAGGTTTTTTTTTTTAAAAGCAGAGCTTCAGGTTAATTCTTCCCTTCCTTCTGACTGTGCCCATTGTCTCCTCCCATGACCTGCTCAGCCATCTCTACATTTCCAGCTAAAGAAGGTCCAGTTACCATGAAGAAGCTTCTATAATTGAAGGTTCCATTTGACACTGAGAAACTTAAATTTGTAAAAAAAAATCCACTAATAATATACATAGTGAACACTTACTGTACTGATAAATTGTTCTGTCAAGGCTGACTTCAGTGCTGCACTGAAAAGCTTGAAACTTTAAAGCTCAGCCAAGCATTGACACGTCACTAAAGCAGAAACCCTGATATTTGAGTCTTCAGACTGAATAGATTAAATGCATTTAAAATATTTTCCCTAAAAATATTCATAATAGTTTTAGGTGACATTTGCACTGGGGCATCTCTATTTTTTTGTTCAGCTATATTCCTTTGTTTCTATCTGAGACGTCTCAGTGACAGTGGACAATGGGATCTGCCAGATAGAAAATGGGTGGGAACGAAATTAACCCGCAGGAGCAATGGCAGCCACCTGTGCTATGAGCTCATTGTGAGATAGCCACCTACCTTGGTAACTTAGATAATGTCCAGCGTAATTAGGCACTGAGTATATAGTCACAGCACCCTATGAACAAAGAAAGTGTTTAATGACCAGACAATGTAATGGGTGTCTTACTTTGAAAACCTCATCTGGGAAACTGCTAAAGGGGTGTGACTTTTACCAATATGTTTTTATGTCAGACCATTCTGCTGAAAAATAATTATGGGTAAATATATGTGAGGTGGAAAGGGAAGTCATGCATGCTGGAAATTCTCATTTAAGGTGTCATTTGTATAAAGCATGCTCAGGTCCACTTGGATGATTTTTTTTCCTACTCTCATTTATAATTCCAGGTTCAAGCAGCATTGTGGAAAGAGAAGGGGTGACTTCGCTTTGTTAGTATTCACTGTCTAAATTCTTCCTTCAATTAGCATTCTCCCCCCACCCCTTTCCTGAATAGTCCTATGGCTCAGGTATCCCTGATCCTTACCAGATGCCATTCTTGTACATTTTATCTTAGATTCTGAAGCCTCTTAGTTCTAAATAGACTTAGATGTCTATTTTGTTATTATATTCCAAAGGATTCTTTGCTCTATGCTTTTTTCTACCACTGCCAGCCATATTGTATGGGCTCAACACCTCACACCTGAACTATTGCAACAACCTGCTGGTTGGTTTCCCATTGTCAAATCTCTAGACGATCCAATATATCCTCCAGTTAGATGCTAAAGTGATATTCCCAAAGCACAGGTTTTACCATGTCAGCCTCGTACTCAACAAATTTCAATGACTCTATCACGTCAAAGATTAAATATAAAAACTTATGTTTTGTTTTTAAAGTCCTTAATAAGCTGACCTTTCCTACATTTCCAGGCTTTTCATATCTTACTATGCACTCATCAATTTGGAGGTCCAGTGGCATTGGCCTCCTTGAAGTTCCTTACACAAGAAACTCCATCTCCTTAGTTCATATATTTCTATTTGTCCCTCATACCTGAAATATTCTCCCTCTTCATCTTTTCCTTTTGGCTTCCCTGGCTACCTTCATGTCTCAGCTGAAATCCCATGTTTTATAAGAATTTTTCTCAGTCCCCCTTAACATGCTGTCCTTCTGAGATTATCTCTAATTATCCTATATGTAACTTGCTTGTATAATAGTTGTTTACACTGGTCTTCTGTGTGAACTTAATATAAATTGTAACCACTTATTCTGTTTGAAAGCCCCTTAACTGAGCACAATGGCAGGATGCCAGGGAGTCATGTGATTAAAATGCCCTTGGCTACCTGGAGTCCTGGCTTATGACAGGGGCTGGCATCCCCATGAAATGGGTGAGGTGTCCAGAAGTCAGGCCTCAGGAACAGACTGAGGTTAAAGTCCGGTCAATCAGAGACACAGGAGGAATGATATCATTGACTTTATAAGACAGAGGACAAAGTAGTAAAGCAGTCTCTTCTCTCTCTCTTCCTGAATATGAGCAAGAGAGTAATATCTCTTACCTTTCTGGAGTATTTAACTCTCCACTTGAACCTCAGCTGGGAGATGGAGCTGGAACGTGTGTCAGTTCTTTTAGTTAGGGCAGCCCAGTAATCTCTCTCTGTCTCTCTGTCTCTGTCTCTCTGTCTCTCTGTCTGTCTGTCTGTCTGTCTGTCTGTCTCTCTCTCTGTCTCTCTTTTACTAATAAATAAATTAAAATGCAGTCTTCAGAAAATTCTAATCATTACCCTTCCCTATACCCCCTCCTTCCATGCCATTAGATTAGGTACTTCTTGACTATATATTTTTTCCTTTCTTTTTCTTTCTAAGCTAAGCACTTACCACAGTGCTTAACACATAGTAGGTGCTTGATACTGTTATAAAGAAAGAGAGCATATGAGCAGTATCTGGAAAAATACAGAGGCAGGAAAGGTTTTGAAAATCTGCAGAAGTGACAGAGCTGTTTTTCTAAGACAGTTAAGTTAGAAGCTTAGTCTTGTCTTGTCTCCTGGGTTGGACCTAGTGAGCTTGGCTTCTCTCCTGTGGCTTTCTTCTGCCATATTATCCCATGTACCTGATTATCCTGTTTCTTGCTGGCTGAGTGATACATCTACAGAGCTGCTTCTCATCTATCCATGAGAACCTCTCCCTGAGCCCTGTTCTTGCTTAGCTTCCAACCTAATACTTCTGTTACCATCCAAGGCGGGATTTGGGTTAGAGGATTTTATTTACATTAGGAACTGAGACTTCAAGTAGAGAGGTAAAGGACAATGTAGCTAAAATCTCTCTGAAGGCTTCCTGTGAGGGAACAATAGTAGACCTGTTGGGGAGAGTTAGTTGTTGAATAATAGATAGGGTTATCCTAATTCCCTTCCCTAGCTTCCCTTGTTTAATAAACCAAACCATCTTTTCTTATAACAATACTTACTTGTTGACTTGACTTCCTCTGCTCTAGTCATATTGTATAGTGAATATAATCAATCAATCAATAATAAATCATTTGTTAAGTGCGTACTATGTGCCAGACACTGTGCTAAAGACTGAGGCTAGAAAAAGAGGAAAAAAGACAATGTCTGCCTTCTAGAAGCTTACAATCTAATCAGAGAGACAACACACAAGCATACAAAGCAAGCTATATATATATATATATATATGTGTGTGTGTGTGTGTATATATATATATACATATATATATGTCTTAAATAAAAAATATTAATGGGGGGAAGTGACTAGAATTAAAAAATGTTGGGATAGGCTTCCAGTTGAAAATGAGATTTTAGTTGTAACTTAAATGAAGTTAGAGAAATTGTAGACAGTGTTGAGAAGGGAGAGCATACCTGGCATGAGGCAAAGCCAGAGAAAATGATCAGGGCTAAGACAGAGGGAGTATCTTGTTTGTGGTACAGTGGGGAGGCTAATGTCATTGGATAAAATAATAGGTTTCAAGGAGTAAGGTGTGAAAAGGTTGGAAAAGTAGGAGAGAGCTAGATAATAAAGAACCTTGAATGCTAAAAAGAACATTTTGCATTTGATCCTTTAGGCATTATCCAGAGGCATTAAGGAACCACTGGAGTTTATTGAGTAAGGGTACCATGGTCAGATTCACGCTTTTGGTGGCTAAATGGAGGAAGAATTGGAGTGGAGAGAAACTTGAGACAAGTTGACCCACCAGCAGACTATTTTAATATGCCAGGCATGAGGTGATGAGGTTCTGCACTAGAGTAATGGCAGAATAAGAGGTGAGAAGACAATATATACAAGACATATTCAGAGGTGAAATCAATGGGCTTTGGAAACAGATTGAATAAAGGGAGTAAGAGATAACAAGGGATGAAGTCATGAGCCAGAGGGACTTGGAGGATGGCATTGCCTTCTATAGTAATGGGGAAGATAGGAGAGGGATGGGATTAAGGAAAAATATGAGATCTATTTTGGACATATTTAGTTTAAGATTTCTACTGGACATCCACTTGGAGATGTCAGAAAAGCAGCTGGAGATGAAACAAATATTGGAGGTTTAGCATAAAAATGGTTATTACATCCATGCGAGATGATGAAATCACCAAGAAACATATTATAGTTGTAGAAGTAAGTCCAGAATCAAAGGTTGAGGAGCACCTCCAGTTGTAGGGTATGATTTGGATGAGGATCTAGCAAAGGAGGCTGAGAAAGAGCAGTCAGTAGGTAGAAAGAGAACCTGGAGAGAGTGGTGTCAAAAACCTAGAGAGAATCGAATATCAAGAAAGAGAAAGGGATGAACAGTATCAAAGGCTTCAGAGAGGTCAGAGAAAATGAGAATTGAGAAAAGGTCATTGTATAAATGGTAACTAATGATCATTAGCAATTTTGGGGAGAATCATTATGGTGAGATTTATATGGGATTGATGGATTATTCAATTACCTTGTGTCTTTGGGAGAATCTGATTCATTTACACTGATTAGAAGGAATGTAGTCAAAGAGAAAAGAATATAGGATCAATTTTGGCATCAGAATGAATTTTTCTTGGTTTGTAGTGCCTTTGAGGTTAGAATTTGGTCTCCAGGAAAACATTTCTCTGGTCATATTTTTACCATAACTTATTTTCCTTCTTATATTTCAGAGTGATTGAAAGAGGGAGTGGAGAGAATCATAAGATTACATAATTGGATGGGATCATCTAGTATAATTCTTTTATTTTATAAATCAGAGAAAAGATATATAGAGACATGAAGGGATATCCCCAAAATAACACAAAGGATCAGAGCCAATATTTGAACTTCAAATCTAATACCTTACCCACAAATCTCATTATATTTTTCCTTACACTCACCATACTACTATCTTCCCTATTACTGTAGAAGGTAGCATTCTCCCAGTAACTCTGAGGATACCTTACTATCTCTCACTCCTTATATCCAATGATCTTTCCACTTCATCAAAACAACTCCCAGTCCTACTAGTTTCAAAAAGTAGTTGAGACAAGTTAGAACTGATAAGAGACTTGAGAGATCATCTAGAACTCCCTCTAGGAGAAAACCATCTACCAATCCTTAGAATCATAGACTAAGATTTAGAAGAGATCTTAGAAGTTGTCAGAATCAATCTCTTAATTTTGCAGATAACTAAATTGAGCCTCAAAAAGGTTTACTAACTTATCTGGGGTCAAAGAGCTAGCAAAATATCTGTGGCAGAATTTGAACTCTTATCTTCTAGCTTCCAAATGCAGTACCTTAGCTACTCCTGCTTCTTGAGTCCAAGAAGAGCTCAGAGGAAAAGAGCAAAATGTTGTGGGGAAATATGTGAATACATAAAAGAAAGGAATGGAGCTCCTAAGAAAGAAAGCCTTCATTTAGGGAGCCTTTAAGAAGCAGTCAGCATAGGGAACACATAGATTGATGACATGGGAAAGAGGTTGTGAAGAAGAGTGTTGTTTAACTGTGTGAGACATGAGTTGATGGGTTCTAGATGTGAACAATAAATTGTAAAGTGATCAATATAAGGTATTTCATGTCAGCATCAGTCAGTTTGATTGACCATTAAAGTTCTTTAGGAGATAGAGGTATCAGTAAGAAAATAGAACAAGTAAGAATAGAAAGAAGGGAGGGCATGAGGAAGCCTGTCCTTCAGTCTCAAATTCAGCCCCTTGCTGGTAGAACATATACTTTGTATCAGATTCTTTGTGCATTCAATTTGGTAGTTAGTGGTGATTCCACACCAAAAATACTCCTGCTCCACTCTTAGGAATGAGAGAACACAAAGAGCATAGATCTTGATTTCAACTGAATGCAATCCAACAAACATTTATCAAGGAAAAATTATATATACAAAATCACTGTGCTATTTGGCGAAAGTCAAATGACAGAAATACCCACTTCCTTTCCTCAAAGAGGTCACAATCAAGGGGATCTCAGAAGAGTTGGTCTTGAGTCCAGGCTCTTAATATCTGCCTTAATTTGGACCAGCTCTTTCCTTCCTAAGCATCAGTTTTCTCATCTGTAAAATGGAGATTATATTACCTCAATTACTTCACAAAGTTCTAGTGAGGAAAAAAAATTCTATAGACTTCAAGGCATGATATTAGTAAATTCTTAATGATTTAAAAAATCCTTCCTAAGGGAAACATTTGTATGACAGTTTATTTTTTTATTTTATTAAATGACATTTTATTTTCCCAAAATTACATATAAAAACAAATTTTAACATTCTTTTTTTAAAGTTTTGAATTCCAAATTCTTTCTATCCTTCCCACACTCACTCCCTCCCTCCCTCCTTCTCTACTCCCTGAGATGGTACTCATTCTGATATATATATATATATATATATATATATATATATATATATATATATATATATATAATGTGCAATCATGTAAAACATTTTTCAGTATTAGTCATTTTATGGAAGACATCTCAAGCAGAAAGAAAAGAAGTAGAAAGATAGTTAAATATAGTATGATTCAGTCTACATTTAGTTCTTTCTCAGAAGGCAGATAGCATTTTTCAACATGAGTCTCTAAGATTGTCCTGAGTGACTACATTGCTCAGAATTACTAGGTCAGTTCATCAAAAATTGTTGTCACTGTGTACAATATTATCCTGGTTCTGCTCACTTCACTTTGCATCAGTTCATGTATGTCCAGATTTTCCTGAAATCATCCTTCTTGTCTGACATTTGGTTTTGAAAAAGTAAGACTATAATTCTTAAGTAAGAAGTCTTGGTGAATGCCTTGACACTCTAAACTATGGAAGAAACCAAGACCAAATTCCTGGACAGAGTAGATGTTCTTGAAATTTCATCATTATTTTTATCATTAATACTACTAGTAGTATTATCATTGTTACTACCACCACAACCACTACTACTTGCATTTATTTAGCACTGTAAGGTATGCAAAGTGCTTTACATATTTACATTCATTTGATGCTCATAAAAATCCTGGGGAAGAGGTGCTATTATTATCCCCATTTTATAAATGAAAAAACTGTGGCTGAGAGGTTTTGAGTGGCTTGCCCATTATCATGCAGTAAGCTTTTACAGCAAGATTAAAATCAGGTCTTCTTGACTCCAAGTCCTGTGTTTTATCCATTGTTCCCACCTACTGGCCTTGGTTTTTTTGACCAGAAGATGAATCTCTAAGTCCACAAATGATAGACTCAGATATGAACTTTAAGGGTCATTTTGTAAATGATGAAACTGAGCCCCAGAAAAGTCATAGCTTGAGAGCTAAAAGGCACATTAAAGCATGTCTAGTTTTACTCATTTTACAGATGAGGAAACTAGGGCCAGGAGAGATTAAATAACTTGACTAAGATCACATAGCTAGTAAGTGGAAGAACAATACTCAAACCCAGGTCTTCTGAGTTTATTCCAAGCCATCTTTTCACTGTGTTATATTGTCTCACATATAAGTTGAATTTTAATACTGAAAGAATAAAATATGGATTCATTCAAATATTGTAATGTTTAGCTAAGTAATAATTAAAACTAAATATTTATTTTTATTCTAATTCTTACTCCAAGTAAAATTTCTATCTTTTGTCAACTAGACTTTTAAGTCATATTTAGATGATAAAAATATTCTATATAAAACATTAAACAGTGGTTGCATTGTTAATTAATGTCTTTGAGCTCGGGTTTTTTATTTTTAAATTTCATTTTATTTTTTAAAAATTTTTTTCTGTGTTTACATGATTCATTTTCTTTCCCTCTCCTCTTCCCTCCTTTCTCTCAGAGCTGACAAGCAATTCCACTGGGCTGTATAAACTACTACTACTACTACTACTACTACTACTACTACTACTACTACTACTACTACTACTACTACTACTACTACTACCACCACTGCTACCATACATATTTCTACATTATTCATTTTTACCACAGGACAATCTTTTAAAGCCAAAACCCCAAATCATATACCCATATAAACAAGTGATAAGTCGTAAGTTTTTCTTTTGCATTTCTACTCCCATAGTTCTTTCTCTCAATTTGGTTAGCATTCTTTTTCATAAGACCATCAGGAATGTCCTGGATTATTGTATTACTACTAGTAGTAAAGTCCATTACATTGGATAGTTCCACAATGTTTCACTTTCAATGTACAATGTTCCTTGGTTCTGCTCATTTCACTCTGCATCATTTCTTGGAAGTCTTTCCAGTTCATATAGAAATCCTCCAGTTCATCATTCCTTACGGTACAATTCTGTCACCATCAGACAGCAAAATTTATTCAGCCATTCCCCAATCAAGGGACACCCCCCTCATTTCCAATTTTTTGCTACCACAAAGAGTGAGTTCTGGTCTTAATATTATCATTTACTAAGACTTTGACTTAACAAGTATTTATTAATCACCTGTTATGTGTCTACTCTGAACAGATAGATACTACTATATTATAAGATTCTTTCAAAAAATGGACTGGCTTTTTTCTTTTTGTGTCTTCCATAGGATCTGTATAAGCACATTAAACACAATGGGTGCTCAAAAATATTCTTGAATCAATGAAACGTATTTGTTTGAGTTGACATATGGAGAGGACATAGGATACTATGGACTCTAGATCTTTTGCAACTTTTGTGTACATAGTGAGATGAAATGCTTAAATAGAGAATGGAAGGAACCAGAGGCAGAATTATCCTCACTGCAAAGAGTCTCTGGACTAGTTTGTAGTCCTCCTTAGGAGGGATCTTCCATGATCCATGAGTTTGCTGTCTTTTAAAAAAAATAAGAATTTAAGAAACTAGAATCATAAATGATAATAGTTAAGATTTATAAAGCACTTGAAAGCCTACAAAGCATATTATTTCATTCAATCTTCACAGTAATCCTGGAGTTGAGTGCTATTATTATCTCCATTTTCAGATGACGAAACTGAAGTGGAGAATAGTGAAGTGATTTCCCAGTTGACACCCAAACTTAATAACTGTCTGATTTAGGATTTGAATTCAGGTCTTCTTGATTCAAAGCCCTATATATCACCTAGCTGTCTCTATAGAAACTGAAGGAGCCTGAGTCCCTGGTAAAGAAAGGCTTGAAGGTCTGCAATAAGACTCAAGTGAGAAGATCCCCTTCTCTATCTTAGTCTGACAATAAACATCTTGAGTCTTAGGAATTAATAATTAACTGAAGCCTTTGCCTTCAAGAATAACACAAATGCGACAGTCAGACATCAAGTGAGGCAAGAACTGTCCTCCTACCAACCATTTTTAGTTTTAATGGTCCATGTCCAATCCTTCAAACTCAAGCTTTATCGGGCCTTTTTCCCCCTTTTTTCTAGACAGCAGAAAATCCTCCCTTGCAGGAGCTATTTAAAGTCTCTGGCCCTGCATTGAATCTGCAGATTTGGCAGTAGCAGGTTTCAACTGGATTTTCTGGGCAGTAAGTAACATGCAGCAAATTTACTCTTTTTTAATATAATGGCAACAGTCCTTGGAAGTAACAGGAATGACTTCAGGCTGTGCCAAAATTTAAATGAAAAATCTAACTATAGCTGTCCCTTTAGCTCACTGGAAGTGTTCTGAATGGTTATGTGGGGGGGCTGGGGTTAAGGAGTGACCTCAGCAATCTTGCTTTGGAGACCAGCAGAACTAGGCCACATCAAATGGCACAACATCTCTAAGGTCCTTGCCTTCTTCTGGAGGTGGGATCTGAAGTGGATGTGTAGGGGATGCCATGGGGGATATGTTGATGCCGGGTTAAAAGCCAGCTGTCTGGGTTGAAATGGAGGGTGCCATATCAAGTGAGTGAGGCCTTATTCTCAGCCCAAGAGACAACATACAGAGTCCAAAGCACTCACTTGACAATATGGAGACTCTGTGGTGTCATGGAAAGGACTCTGCATTCACTCTTGGACTCTACAGGGACCTGGGATGGAATTCTATGGATTTCGACAAACTGCTCCATCCTACATTTATTGCTGTGGGGAATGTCTTCTAAACTTTTACCGAAACACAGCTGAGGAGCTTAGGTGGAGGACAATGGCTAGAGCACTTGGCTTGACTTGGAGCCAGGGAGGATGTGAGCTTGAAGCCCACAGGAGACACTTAACTAGCTATGGGGTTCCTCACAAATGACTTCAAAGCATTCAGGCTCAAGTTCTTCATCTCTTAAATGGAGATACTAATAGCACTTACCAACCAGCTCTATGATGAGGATCATGTGAGATAACACAATAAAAATTCTGCATAAATACAAACCAGTGGTGGTAGTAGTAATAGTAGTGATTGTTTTAGCAGCAATAATAGTAGTCACAGTGTTAGTAGTACTAGTAATGGTAGTGGTGTAATAATAGTAGTTGTAGTAATAGTGATAGTAACAATAATAGTAATAAAAGTAGCAATAGTAGAAGTAGAAGTCGTAGTAATAGTAGTAGGAGTAGTGGTGGTGGTGGTGGTGGTAGAGGTGGTGGTAGTGATGATAGTAGCTGTTGTAATAGTAGTAACAGTGGTAGTAAAAGTAGTAATAATGATAGTACTAGCAGTAATAATAATAATAATGCTTGTAGTAGTAATAGTAACAGTAGTAATGGTAATAGTCATAGTGGTAGTAGTTTTAGGAGTAATAATGGTAGTCATAGTGGTAGTAGTACCAATAATAGTAGCAATAATAATAGTAGTACCAATAGTAGTAATGTAGTAATAGTTGTAGTAGTAATAGGAGTATAATGATAGTAACAATGCTGGTAGTAGTAATAGTAGTAGAGGTTATAGTAGTAATAATAGTCATAATAGCAATCATAATACTAGTAGTAATAGTAGTAATCAGAGTGGTTGCAATAGAAGCAGTATTAATGATAATAGTTGTAATAGTTTACAAATAGTAGTAGTACTAGTATTAGTCCCTCAGGACTAGTAGTACTAATATTAGTACTAGTAGTAGTAGTAGTAGAGGTAGGAGAAGTAGGAAGAGGAAGAGGGGTAGTAGTGATATTATTGGTGGTATTGATGGTACAAACGGATCTTTCTTTTACTCTTTTGCCCTTTTAAGAGTACATCTTTCTTAGATTAGTATAGTGTAGATGGAAAGGCAGTATTGCTTGGGAAATGGTGATAGGCATGGAGTCAGAATGGTCTGGTTTCAGGTCTCTCCTCTCACAGTTACTAACTTTGTGACTCCAGAACTTGTCTGGAATCTGCAGCTTCTTGGAGCCACAAGTAAGTGATGGGTGCCAAATGGATACTAAATGCAAATAAGCAGCCCTGAAAGGGGCTTGGCAAGCCCTCATACCAGTAGTAATACAATAATCCAGGACATTCCTGAGGGACTTATGAAAAAAAATGCTATCCTCATTGAGAGAAAGAACTATGGGAGTAGAAATGCAAAAGAAAAACTTATGACATCACTTGTTAACATGGGTATATGATTTGGGGTTTTGGCTTTAAAAGATTGTTCTATGGTAAAAATGAATAATGTAGAAATATGCATGGTAGTAGTGGTGGTGGTAGTAGTAGTAGTAGTAGTAGTAGTAGTAGTAGTAGTAGTAGTAGTAGTAGTAGTAGTAGTAGTAGTAGTAGCACCAGCAGCAGTAATGTAATAGTAATAATAGTAATTGTAATAACAGTAGTAGTAGTCATGGTAATAGATGTGATGATGGTAATAGTAATAGTAGTAGCAATGATAGTAGTGGTAGTAGTAGAAGTAGAAGTAGTATTGATAGTAGTAGTAATACCAGTGGTAGTAGAAATAGTAATGTTAGTAGTTGTGCCACTTTCTGAGAGTTCCCTGAGCATGCACTATACCTCATTGGGCAATAATTGATAAAGATGGAGAAAGAATTGTGTTGAAGACAAGGTGTGCAATTTGTTTTTATAGGAAGGGTAGATTGTTGCCCATCATTCTATCTTCTTATCTATGACATACATGTTCCTTTTGGTGTCATAGAATTGTACACTAGGATTGAAGATCCCCCCCTTGAGGACCACTACTCTACAGGCACCCCAGTGTCTGCTTGAAAACTTGTGCTTAGCAAGGACACACTACTTCCTGAAGTGATTCCTTACTCTTTTGGATGAATTTAATTGTTAGGAAATTGTTTTACTGTGTTTTCTGCATTGCTTCAAAACCTTTCCTCCCTTTAATGCCCACCATTTGCTCCTAGTGCTGTTTTGGAGAGGAGAGAAAATATAATGCTTCTTCATGACAATCCTATAAGTACTTGTCCCTCCCCTTCCCCCGGGAGTCTTATCTTCAAGTTCAACATCATTTTATACCTCACCTGCTTAATCTAACAAGCCAGGCCATAACATCAATGATGTGAACATTTCCTTCCAAAACTTTGAAGCCTTTTAAGTAAAACCTTCCCTGTAGGGAAAATCAGCAAGAAGGCATCACCTACTAGAATACTCTTTGACCCCTGAATGCCCAGTTATCATGGTGCTAAGCAATTTAATTGTGGTGTCTGTTATTTCCATCACATTGCAGAAGTCCTCAATACTGGACATTGGCATTTGATGTTGCAGTGGGAACTAATCTAAGGACTCCCCAGGGTTTTCAATTCACCTGCTCCAGCATGATTTTAAACTCTGATCTCAAGAAGAGAAGGAAAAGGAGAAAGAAGAATGGATAGAAGAGGAGATGCTAAACAAACAGTCTTCTTTTTGCCCATAGTCCAGACATACAAAGATTTCATCAAATAGGAACTAAGCCCATTTTCTTAGATCTAAACATTTAAATTCAGTAACAGCAATGACAGCTAAGATTTATATAGAGATTTAATTTCACGTATACCCACACATTCATGAGGGAAGTGATATATTCAAGGTTGCCCAGTAAGAAGCAGATCCAGGATATTAACCCAGGTTCTCTGACTTCAAATTTACATGATTTCCATTATATCATGCCACCTTTTATTATGCCAGTATGCTATCTTTTGTCCCCTTTCACTTTTTCTTTCATTCAAAGTCAAAAAAATTATCTACCCTGTCTGCTAGAGCCAAATTTCGAACAATGTGACATGCCAATGAAACCACGAGGTGGTGTTAGGGGAATGTACAATCAATTGACATTAAATGAGTATTAAGAGTTGATTTCATGCCAGGCATTGTGCCCTACAAGATCCAGGACAACTCCAAGATACTCATAAAAAAAAAGACATTCACTACAATAGAAGGAACAGATGGAATCTGAATGCAAATTGAAACATACCACTCTTTATTTCCTTCATGAATTTGTTTCTAGTGTAAGCAATATATGACTTCTTTCACAATATGATGAATATAGAAATATGTATTATATGATAATATATGTACTATATCATCTTCATAGGGAATAAGGGATAGGTAGGAGGAAGAGAGATTGTGGATTGCAATATATCAGAAAATGAATATTTTAAAAATTGTGTTGACATGTAAACTGAAAAAAATAAGAATTTAATATACTTTTAAAATTAAATTAAGGAGCGGAAAAGTCTGAAGGGAACAGAAATTGGGTCTCTCCCAAATATCATGATCTTTTCCCCTTACTCAACTTTAGAAAAATCTTTATCCTCCTCTGATTTTTCATGTCTCCTCCCTGAATATATTAACTACTTCTAGATATAAATTAGATAAATGAAAATTAAGTCAGTCCATCATGAATATTTGTGGGTCCTTGATAGAGCAAATATCTCATCTTCCCATCTAAGGACCTAATTTCTCAGAGGTATGACATTCTTCTGTCATCTTTCAGATGAGGCAAAAAGTCATCAAGAAACATGCAATGACAAATTCCTTAAGACCTTTCCCTATGGCCTATAAGGAAAGGAAACAGCCTATAAGCAGTAATGAAATAAATGTAAACAAAGATATTGGATGGGTGCACGTTTTAGGTTGAAGTCCTAGATGATAAACTGAGTCACTCAGTCAGTAAATAAATATTTATGAATCTCTTGCTATGTATTAGACACTAGACTAAGCACTGGAGAGATAAAGAAAGGCAAAACACAGTCCCTGCCCTAAGGGAGCTTTCAGTCTAATCTGGGAAGACAACACATAAAAAAAAAAAAAAAAAGTTGGGAGTATGAAAGAAAGATGAAGACCAGCAGTATTGTGGTGAATGATGAAGTGGCTGCACTGAATTTCCTCCTTAAATGGAGGATCTAGAGAAGCCCTTTCCAATGTCCATATTCCATCCTCTTCCATCAAAGGGGGAAAAGAGACCACAGGATGCTGAGGAAAGGTAAGTTTCAGAGTTTTGTTGCAATTTTACAGGAAAATGAGTTAATACAATAAAGTCAAGGAGATCAGTCTGGTGGGAAATGAAGAAGGAAGTGACAGGAATTCATCCTAAGCATACTTTCACCATAGTTTCATTAGATAAACCATTTTCCTGGTTAAAAAAGAAAAAGCAAAATACCTTCCCAACAATTTCTGTTTATTCTGGCCAAAACAAAAACAAAATAGTGATACTTATATGGTAATTACTAAATACTCATTCAAATCAATTAAAGGTATAAGGGACACATTGGAATGAACACATTTGCTCAGATCCCATACCAGTTTTTTATCATCCCAAGAAAGATTCCAGAGAATCCTGCTGTTACTACTGCAACACTATAAAAACCTAAGCTGATGCATGAATACACTTTGGGATCAATATATTTATAGACCTTGAAGTATCAGCTGCCTGCCCTTCCTAGCTATGCTCTCATGACTGGGGCTTTGGAGACAGCCCTGCGGCACACTGCTTAGCATTACTCAGCCACCAAGTGAGAGATCCTTAAGATCAAAACTGCCCCATTGGAAGAACAGGCTGTCACCGCTGAATACATAAAATGAAGCTCACATCAGGGCCACCAACAGGAGGGAGGGCAGTGCTGGCCTCATGCTGGGCTTTATTGTTTCCTATATGTTTTGAACTCTGTTACAACAGCCTAAAACCCATCTCCTCATACAGACAGAAGGAAAGTTGGAGGGCCGGTTTTGCCACTGAATCTGCTCATTGCCACAGACTTACAGTACCAGCTGTCATACACAACTCTGGGGGCATATACTCCTTTTGTTTAAGGGCCAAAAAGCATAGCAACTTAGTACAAAACCAGCCATCATGTTTTATGCCCACACATCAAAACTCTCTACTTGGTGGAATCTCTCCAAGATTAATTCATAAAATAAAAGTAGTCTCAAATAAAATATACAGAATACAGTGGTGGGTTTCTAAACAGAAAGCTCTGGGCTGAGAAAATCTGCAAATTTAAAAGTTTAAAAGTCATTGACAAATTGAGTTTTCTCCACTACCACTAATTTTTTTAAAGTTCTTCTAGGAAACTAAGAGTACATTGATCAAAAGAAACCAGACAAGAACATCAAAAATGTTTACGCATACAGGATAGAGAGGATGGAGTCCAGATGGCCACATTTCCATTGAGGAATGAATAGGAGAAAATGAATTTAAAACTGCAGCAGGAGGACTATAGATTAGACTCAAGTAACAACTTCCTGTCAGAAAGGAGTACTAAACGTGGAAGTGTGTTACCAAGGGAGGTTTTAAAACAAACTGGGCAATCTATGTTGCACATGAATGCCACAAATCGGGCATTGAGGCAGATGTTGGGGGTATTTGATCACACTTGACTACAAGCACTTTTTCTCCCTTTCCTTTTTCTCAGTTCTCTTTCTCTCTGTCTCTCTGTCTCTCTCTGTCTGTCTCTGTCTCTCTGTCTCTCTGTCTCTCTCTCTCTCTCTCTCTCTCTCTCAAAAATCAAAGCTGGGAGTCAACCAAAAGACAGTGCCAGTGCCAAAAGATGATGGAGAGATATATGGTAGACATACAAATTAAGAATTGCATAGATAAAATGAAAAGATGGAACTAGTCACCCAGTGAGATAGTGAAATCGAGCAAAAATTGAGAGATACCCATGTACCCCTTTGGCATCCACATAATGTCTAAATATCTAGAAGAAGATGCCTAGAATGTTGATGGAGTTTTTATGGAAGGATATCTGAAAGGACTTGGCAATCTAGTGGCTGATTCACTAACAATTCCTATAACTATCTAAATTAAATCACCCACGTGACTTCCCCAATATGCAGAATATGCCCTTAGTGTAATATAAGCTCCTTAGGGTATATTTTGTTTCACTTTTATACCTGTACCCTTATTCTTTAGCACAGTGCCTAACTATAATAGGACCAACTGATCCATTTATTCATGCATATGAACAAGGTTCAGACTGAATATGGATGAATTGGTTGTAATCTGCATTATTAAAGGTAATATCCACAATGATCACACCATAGACCCAATAAAGTATTAAGATCACATATTTGGGTATGGGTGTATACACACATACACATATTTATATATACAGGTATCCCTTCCACATTGTAGGTATGGCACCTTTGTGCTCTGGAAAATCTGTGTCAAATGTTTTGGCCCTTCCTTGGTAGAAAAGAAGTCTGAATTTTTTTATTTTTCTTTTATGGGTGTTTACAGTACGTTATTGTAAAATCTGGGTTAACTTTTGTTCATAAGCTATGTGGAGGTCAATGTTAACATTTCTATCTGCTTTTTTGCTGTTTGCTCACCTTCGTTTTCTTTTGCAAACTTAAAATTTTACATAACTTTAAAAAAGAAATTCTGTACATTTATGGTATTAAAAGAAAAAATATGTTGATATTAAACAATTTTTATACATAAAATAAATTAATGAGTTTCTAAACTTCTGTATTGTCTAATTTTTGCATGTCTCTGTGGCTTCTGCAAAACTCCTCCAAAATTCCCACTTAATTTCTTATGCTAATCTGTGATATATTGAAACCCTGATGGGGAAAGTTGTGATATAGAAGGGATGAAAAAGAAAGTGAATATATGAAAAACAAAGTGGCATTGTGTATAAAGACCCAGCCAAGGAGTAACCATGTACCAGTAGTCCTACTTCTGACTCACACTGGCTATAGGACACTGGCAAGTCATTTGATTTACCAGGGCCTGAGATATTTCTCTAAACTTACATGCTGCTGAACAATTACCAATGTGCATTGGTGTTGAGAGTTTCTTCATTGAGTTTTTTATACCAATGAAATCACCTTCCCAGTCCAAAAAGTACGTATATGCATTCTATTTTTAATTGAGAAAACTGAAGATCATAGAGCTTAAGCAAACTGCTGAGTCACATAGCTAATAAGTATCAAAATCAGGGCTTAAATTTTATTCTTATGCCAGATTCCTAAATCACTGCTTTTCTACCAGGATATCACTATAATTGGAGACTCTCTCCACAATAGTCCAGAAATCACTCTCTTCTAGGAGCTCACACTAGTATTAGACTTTACATACTGAAAGTGCCATTCTTTGTAGCAGCCCTTATCTCTGATTGCCTGGTTCCTTCCAAAAGTTTCATTTTAAGGAAGGTGCTCAGGACAACCATGTCCTCTTTCTTCTCTAGACTATGCTACTGACTCCCCTCCTGGAATTTCTCTACCTTCAGTTCCAGCTCTCCCCACCCTCTAGTTTTCTTTCTGTATTGTATCCCTCTATTGGCATGTAAGTTATTTGAGGGGCAAGAGTTGTCTTTAATGTTCATATTTGTATTCCTAAAGATCTTTACAGTGCTTAGTAAGTCCTTAATAAATGTTTGTTGACTCGAATATGAGTAAGTTGGGGTCCCACAAGGCATAAATGTCATAGGATGAGGAGGCAAGGGATTGGAGAGTAGAGGACAGGTAGAGTTGAATTCAATAACTATAAGATCAAGATTAGAAAAAAGAAGAAAAATGAAGTCAGATCAAGAGTGAGGGCCTAAGGAATTACTGAAGAGGTTGGCCTAGCTTAGGATCTTAAATCTTGAGCTTAAAGGGATCCAAAAGCTCACTGAGTCCAATTCTCTCATTTTGTTAATGAGGAAATTGAATCCTAGAGACATTAAATGTCTTGTCCAAGATGACAAAGATTGTGTACACGATAACTGAGATCTGAACACAGGTTCTCTGACTCCAAACCCAATATTCTTTGCATTGCACCATATCACCCCTCATAAGTGGCTATGTCATTCTGATGACTCCTACAAAGCACACAGTCCATTAAAACTCTTGCATACTTAATTACTGTCTTGTCATACCTTCCTCCATCTGTATTTGTAGAGCATATTTTTTAAGCCCATATATGGAAATTCCTGTTTTTCCTTCTTACACTTGTAATGTGAAGTGGCTAACAGAAACTTTTTGCTTCTGTAATTTCTAATGGTCACAAAAAGTCGGTTAGAAGTCTTAGAATCTTCAGAAAGTCAGTTAGAACTTAAAGCTATAAATAGAGGTGAAGTTCCAACTGAAGGGGCTTTTTTTGCCTTCTGGCTTTCGCTGTGGCTGAAGGCTTTTGCTTTGGTTTAGCCTGTTGGCTTAGGCCTTTTGGCTTGGCTTTGACCTAATTGCTTCGGCCTTGGCCTGTGCTTATCTTGTCTTGGCTAAATTTAGACCTATCTTATTTCTCTGGACCTCTCCCTGATCTCTACACCTATATCCCTCCCCTTCTCCTGAATTTCCTTTGGGTCCTGGGTGGAAGGAAGGGCTTGGTGATTGGACATTGTGGGTTTAGTTTCTATAGACAAGTAGAGTATCCTCAAATAAGTTACCCCTAGTTTTAGTGATTTGATAAGGACTTTACTTAAAAGGCAGTCAAATCTTCCTGACTGGGAGAGCCAGACTCTCTCTGTCTAAACCTCTCCTGTGACCCTTCCTCCACCATCACCCCTCTCCCTAGCAGCAATTAGAAAACCCTAAACCCCTCTCCCCTTCTTACTGACCCTGATATTAATAAATCCCCTTGTTACCTATTCTAACCCTCTGGTGAATCATTGTGTCAAAATTAAGACAAGGGCTGAAAGGGAAGGAATCATTTTCTTTTATTTTCTTGAAGAAACTGTAGGCATCTATCTTGGCAGGAAGTGGTTACCCGAGACTTCCTGCTACTAACAGTTTCTCCGGCAAGGAGGAATCCCTTTGACTCCTCCCTCGAGGAACTTTGGAATCTGACTAGAGAAGCACTCCAGCCAGAGTTAAAACATTTCTAACTGGCCCAACTCCTTTGTACTTATAGAGATATCTTTCTTTGCCTGGAAGGGTTCAGCCTATCTTCCCCAATATCCTCTGTCTCTAGCCTCTGTGAATAAACCTGTTTGAGTTGCCCTCTCCTACATACCCCATTTCCCTTATCTCCTATATACCTTCCTGTATCTTCATTCCTCCTCCAATCACCTTATAATCACCTATATCCCCTTTATCTTTCCTCACACCCAAATTGCCTTGAGACCCACTCAAATTACTTACTTTTTTATAACACACTTCATCAAATGGTCCAAATATACATAATTTCCCACTAGACAGCTACATGTCAAACTAGATGAAGAACTGGACTTGAAGATGAGAAGACTTGAATTCCAAATCTACCTTAGAAACTTGACAGCTCCTAACCTCCTTCGAACACTCTTTCTTCATCTGAAAAATGGAAATAATGATATCTGCCTCATAAGGTGTTGTGAATAACAACTGAGATAATATATGTAAAATGGTTTGTAAACCTTACAATGTATATGTATTTGTGAATTTTATATATATAGGCTATTATGATGATGGTGATCATATGTGCCATATCTTTCCATGTTATCCACAAAGATGACATAAGAACCTTCTTTTAGATGGATTGCTAAAAGCTAAACATATTCTATTGGTAGTATTTCCCTGGATTATCAGTCCTGATGCCTTGTCATCCTCCACTCCAACCTCAAAGGGAAATGATGTTGATCCATTCACAAACTCTGTATAAATGTACTGGATTTTAGCAATCATTCCTTCTCTTTCTAAGTTCTCACAAATTCCTTAATAATATGCTGCTCTACAATTCTTTCAGGAATAGAAATCAGAATTACCAGTCCATAATTTTTAGATGTAACAGGCCTAGAACCAAAGTAAACTGATTTAAACTTATTTAATTTAAGGAACTCCTCATCCCCTCTCTACCTCGCCCTTGGACTTGCAGACCAATCTACCTACAGCTGAACTTTCTTTTTTTAAATATGCTGTCTCCTCCTAAAGCATGAGCTTCTTAAGATGAGAGACTAGCTAGGATGGTATCCTTAGAGAATACAAGGGAATCAACCAAAAAGCAAATGAAAACAATTAACAACTTCAGCAAAGTTGTAGGACATAAAATAAACCCGCATAAAAATCATTAGCATTTCTTTATACTATCAATAAAGTCCAAGAGATAGAAAGAGAAATCCCATTTGAAAAGACTGTAAACAATATAAAGTAACTGGGAGTTTACATGCCAAGACAAACCCAAGAACTATACAAACACAACTACAAAACACTTTTCACACAACTAAAATCAGACCTTTAGAATGGAAAAACACATTCATTGCTTAAGGGTAGGCTGAATCGACATAATAAAAATGAAAATTCTACCCAAATTAATTTACCTATTCAGTGCCATATCAACCAAATTGCCCAAAAATTATTTCTAAGAGCTAGAAAAAAATAATAAAATTCTTCTATAATAAGAAAAGGGCAAGAATATCAAGGGAATTAAGGAGATAAATAGGAAAGATGCCCGCCTAGTTGTACCAGATCTCAAACTGTCTTATAAAGCTGAAATGATCAAAACAATATTGTAAAGACTAAGAAATAGAGTAGTCAAGCAATGAAATAGATTAAGCACTCAACACACAGTAGTAAATGACTGGAAACCTAGAGTCTGACAAATATAAAGATTCCAGTTTTAGGAGAAAGAACTGACTGACAAAAAAAAATGATGGGAAACTGGCAAACAGTATGGCAGAAACTAGGTACAGACCAACACTTCATTCCAATATACCATACCATATACCGTACCAGATAAAATCAAAATGCATAGTTGATTTAGAAATAAAGGGTGATATTATAAAAAATTCATTTATCTGTCAAATCTATGGATCACGGAAGAATTTATTTCCAAACAAGACATAGAGAACTTTATGAGATGTAAAATAGATAACTCTGACTTCATTAAATTAAAAAGGTTTTGCACAAACAAAAACAAATGCAACTAAGATTACAAAACAAACAATACAATGGGGAAAAAATTTTTATTGCAGATATCTCTGATAAAAACTTTGTTTCTCGGAGCAGCTGGGTAGCTCAGTGGAGTGAGAGTCAGGCCTAGAGACAGGAGGTCCTAGGTTCAAACCCGGCCTCAGCCACTTCCCAGCTGTGTGACCCTGGGCAAGTCACTTGACCCCCATTGCCCACCCTTACCACTCTTCCACCTATGAGACAATACACAGAAGTACAAGGGTTAAAAAAAAAACTTTGTTTCTCAAATATAAAGAGAACTGAGTCAAATTTGTATGAATACAAAGCATTTCTCAATTAATAAATGGTCAAAGGATGTGAACAGGTAGTTCTCAGATGAAGAAATTAAAACTATCTTTAATCGTATGAAAAAATGCTCCAAATCACTATTAACTAAAAAATGTAAATTAAAACAACTCTGAGGTACCACCTCACACCTATTAGATTGGCTAATATAACAAAAAAGAAATAAAGATAAATGTTGAAGGGGAGGTGGGAAAATTAGGACACTAAAACACTGTTGGTGGAGCTATGAACTGATACCACAATTTTAGAGAATAATTTGGAACCCTGACCAAAGGATCATAAAATTGTGTATACCCTTTGACCTAGCAATATTACTACTAGGTCTGTATCCCAGAGATAGGGAAAAAGGATCTACCTATACAAAAATATTTATAGCAATTCTTTTTGTGGTGACAAAGAATTAGAAACCAAAAGGATGTTCAGCAGTTGAGAATGGCCGAAGAAGTTATGGTATATGATTGTAATAGAATGCTATTGTGCCAAAAGAAATAACCAACAAAAAAAATCTGTAATGAATTATATGAAGAGATGCAAGGTGAAGTGAGAGTAATGAGGAGAATGTTGTACATATCAAGAATGTAATGTACAGCAATCAACTGTGAATGATAGCTATTACCAGCAATGCAAGGATCCAAGACAACTCCAAGGCACTCATGACAATAAAAAAAAAAAAATAAAAAAAAAAAAGATGATCCACCATTTATAGAAAGAACCAGAGTCCAAATTTGTATTGAAAAATATCATTCTTCACTATTTCCTTCATGAACTTTTCTCTAGTAAAAGAATATGTATATTCTTTCACAACACAACAAAAATGGAAATGTGTATTGCATGATAACACATGTACAACCTATATCATATTCCCTGCCATCTTGTGGATGGGGAAGGTTTGGGAGGGAGGCAGAGAACATGAATTGAAAAATGTCAGAAAATCTTTACTAAACTTGTATCTAATGGGCAGCTAAGATGAAAGAGATCTTTAATTCAAATTTGGCCTCAGACAGTTTCTAGCTGTGTGACCCTGTGCAAGTCACTTAACTCCAATTGCTTAGCCCTTATGGTTCTTCTGTCTTGGAACTGACACACAGTAAGAATTCTAAGATGAAGGTAAGAGTTGTTTTTTTTAATTGTATCAAATATAATCTGGAAAAAATATATTAAAAAAGATAAGATACTAGCTTACTTTTTCTCTTGACATATAGTAAGCATTTAATAAATGTTTCTCCCATTAGTCTATCCATTCATTTATTCATTACTCCTTAATTCTAATGCCTTCCCTCTGATTATTATCTCCTACTTATCTTGCCTAAGGTTTATTTGTACATAGTGTGTATTTTGTCTCTTCCACTGAGACTGGCAACTTTTTGAAAGGACAGTCAAATTGCCTTTCTTTTTATCCCCAAAGTTTAGCTCTTTGGTGAAGTAAGGCTATGAACTAGCATGCCATGAGAAGGCAGCCAATATGGAGGAAACCCATGAAGAAAACAAAGACCAGCATAAATGGGAAAAGGAATTATTCAGACAAAGTTTCACAAATTTGCCTTCAAACTCTGCCTGCCTTTTCCTGTAAACCTCTTCTCTCCTGAGCTAAAACAATTATTGAGGTGGAAGGGAGGGAAGAAAGAAAAGGCTCACCCCTTCTCATATTCCAAGCAGCAGAAAATCTTTCTGAATTTTAAATGGATAAATAATTTGAACTTTGGGGGAAGGGAAATGATGAGGAGAATGGAGGATTCATAGAACCCAAAGGGGAAATCCAAGTGTGAATGGGCATGATCATTTGTGCTCTAGAATGACTCATTGTTGAAGGCAATTCAAATAACTTGCTTTGTTTTTTCTTAATTTTTTTTCCCTTTGACCTGACAATGGCAAAAACATTCCAAGGTAACAGATGTAAAGGCAGGATGGGATTTTTTTGGAATCTGGCTGGCTCCTTTGGGCAATGCAGAAAAGCTTGAGCATAAATGACTGGAAGAACAGAGCCAACATGGGGAAGACTTTCACTGTCTCTGAAGCTTGGCTGCCTTACTTGGAATGTTTATCTAAAGCATGTTTTCCATTCAGTTGCACAATTACCATGGGGCCAGGGGCCTCAGTGAAGTAGATGTTCTGTACCTTGGAAGGGGTCCCTGAGCTAGTCCCAGGATCAAACTGGAGCAAAATAAGGCAGGAACCTTTGGAAAACCAATCACTGACAGGGGGGAATAGGAGATGTTTAAGCCTTTTTTTTTTTTTTTTTTTTTTTTTTTTTATAAAAAATCCACTCCTTTGCTGTGTGCTACAGTAGTTTTAGATTTGGTAACCTATTATATTGAGCTCTTTGCCAATGGTTTAATAACAAAATTCAAATTATTTAGAGTTTTAAGATTTGCAAAGTGCTTTATTTATATCGTAGTTAAAAATCCTAATAGGTATCGCATGTATCAGAGATGAGATTTACTACGTTCAATGAGATTTTGAAGACCGCTTAAAATTTAGTGCACAAGAACTAGGGATTAGCACCCACTACAAGCAGTAGAAATATGTCTTGGCAGGTTTGCAGAGGGGATAAAGTTAGACTTTCTTTATCACCCAAACTAATGTTGAAACTACTTAGTAGTAGACTGCAAAGATACATTTTGATATAATGGAAAGAACACTAGACTCAGAATTCAAGTACCCATTCTGCCATTCACCAGATTTATGACCTTGGGTAAGTCACTTAATCTTTATGATCCTTTGTTTCTTCACAAATAAATTGGTGCTAGTGACTGCCCCCTCCCCTAAGAGGCAGCTTAGTCCATTGGATTGAGAATTGGTCTCACAGTCAGGAAATTCTGGGTTCAAGTCCACCTCTGACACATATTAGCAGAAGCAAATTTCTTAACCTCTCAGTACCCTTAGGCAATCTTCAAAGTCTAAATTGCAGACAAAGTAGTGATCTTCTTTGGTAGAGAGAATTCCTCAGTGGGAGTTCCCTCTTCCAGTGGAATTTCAGATCAAGTCAAAAAAATTAAAAACAACTGTCTCTAATGTCTCCTTGCATTAGGGAAGTGACCTGGGTTTTTGAAAGCATTTTTATTTGAGTATAAACTCTAACAAATTCGACTAATCCAGAAAGGCTTTGAATAGGAGTCCTGTGACAGAACATGTCAACTAAATTTCCATGGGCTGAGACTTTTAAGATAAGACCTATAAGTTTCCTCTAAGACTATGACTATCTCCTGTGTCTTTTCCAGGAAGAATGGAATCCATTCTTGAGTTTCCAAATAAACCTCTCTTTTTTGGATTAAGAATACTCTGTAAGTTATATCAAATCAACTACCAAAGCAGATCACTGAAAAATACACGATAGGTACTTGATCAATGTTGTCCACTTGATTTATTAATTACCCCTCAAAAAAAGAGTTATAGACTAAAGGCTGAAAATTGAGTTCTTTTCCAAGATTCCCTACTCACTTATTTATGATTTTGATATGCCATCTAGGGCAGCTAGGTAGCAGAGTGGATAGAGTGCTGGGCCTGGGTCAGAAAGACTCTTTTTCCTGAGTTCAAATCTGGCTTCAGACTCTTATTAGCTCTGTGCCCCTCGGCAAGTCACTTAACCCTGCTTATCTCAGTTTCCTCATCTGTAAAATAAGCTGGTAAAGGAAATGGCAAACCACTCTAGTATTTTTGCCAAAGAAAACCCAGAACAGGTAATGAAGAGTCAGACAAGATTGAAAAACACCTGAATGACAACTCATCATTATTCTGGGCGTAAGGATGGGATTTGTGCAAGGGGGATGGGACACCCCCTCAAAGTCTCAGAGTATATATTTGGCAGGAGGGGAGAGCTAGAAGAGAGTCTCACCTCATAGACTTTCTCTGTCTCCCCTCTATCATAACATTGGTTTACTGGTTCTCATTTATTATTCCAGTTTTGGCAGAGGCTGTCTTTATTCTTATATGGGTTTGAGTGTCCAAATCTATAAAATCAAAAGTAATTATTAATGTGAGGTTTTTATGATCTTATGCTGATAGGGATAGGGACTGCACTGGTGATTTCTTTAGTTTGGGGAATTATGGGATAAAGGAACTCTCTCCTGCAATGCAGGATGCCATCTTCTCTGCTTTTAGACAGTTGCCAGGAGCACTGAGAACTTAAATGACATGCTCAGGGTTACTATGTGTCAGTATGTGTCAGAGGCAGAATTGGTATGTCTGACTCCAAGGTTGGTATACTACACTACACTTATCTCTTTGACCTTAGAATCATCACACTGTAAGTTTATGAAACATGATATTGTTGTTCAGTTCAAAACCCCATTTGGGGTCTTCTTGGCAGTGATACTGGAATGGTTTGCCATTTCCTTCTCCAGCTTATATTGATGATGAAACTGAGGCAGAGTTAAGTGACTTTCCCAGGATTACACAGCTAGTAAGTTTCTGAAATATAGGACAATAAAAAACATAAGGTCATAATTCAAGTATCAAAATTTTCAAAAAATAGAATCCAGATCTTCATGAAGTCCTGCTTTTAGCATACCACAGACATCTAATTTACAGCTTTAGTCAAGATGCTGAGAGGACTGTATTCAGTGTTACCTGGCATCTGTCTGTTAATAGGTCAATTGCAAAAAAAAAAAAAAAAAAAAAAAAAAAAAAAAAAAGGTGCCACATAGAGAAAATGTGTGCGGGTGTGTGTGTATGAGAGAGAGAGAGACAGACAGACAGACAGACAGACAGACAGTATGGGTGCATCTGGCTTCTAGGAAAGCCTTCTGAGATTGAATTAGAAAAAAGAAATTCTAAAACACTCCTAATGGAAGGACTGAAATTCTTCCTTAAGAAATCTTTATTGGTTCCAGAGAGGATTGGTAGAAAGATTTATAAAAATTTGAATCAGCTGTATTATGACCTTGTGACCTCATTAAAGTATCAACTCTGGGTACTTAGTGATATTTGACAGTTTCCCAAAAGATGGAAGTTTTTTTTTCTTATTCCACTAACATTTTGGGGAAGGGTTGGTGGGAAAATAGGACTCATGATTCCATCAGTATCAGAAGTATCCAAGTGCAAAAACTACTTCAACAGATTCAGATGAACATTTTGAAATCCATTTTCTCTCCTTCCTTTCTACCCCATTCCCTTCCCAAGATTGAAGGTAATATAGGCTGTACATGTGTTATCACACATCTGGTAATTCTCAAAAAATAGTTCAGTCACAAATCTAGTCCCTCTCCTTATCCCATGGATTTTTAGGTGGATATATCTAATAGGCAATTGGTATAGTGAGACACAGCAGAAATTCTGAAACTGGATTTGTAGGCCTAGGAGTAGGCTTATAAAGATGATTATTAAATCCAGATGATACCACCAAGAGAAAAGCTGAAGAGAGAAAAAATAAGAGAGCTCAGGATATAGCTTCAGGTAATAGCCATGCAACAAGAATGGGATGAGGACAGGAATTGAGTAAAGGGAACAGATCAGGAATGGTAAAACAAACAAAAACAAAACAAGAAGAAGAAGAACCAATGGGGAGAACTAGAATAATGAGTATCTAAGAGGAATAAATTAAAGAAAAAAAAAAAAGGTGAGAAGCCAAGAAGGATGAGAGCTAAGGACAAAGGTCATCAGATTTATCAACCAAGAAATCATAGATTCCTTTGAAGAAAATAGTCTCAGTCAAGAACTAAGACTCGAATCCAGACTTCAAGGCTATAGAGAAGGGAATATATGGAGAGAAGTATTGATCATTTGTTGCCCCCAGGACTTTGCCAGTTAAAAGGAAGAAAGATATAACATGAAAACTTCAGGTGGTAGTAGGTCAAATGAAAGTATTTTGTTTTATTTTTAGTATGAGAGAAACCTGGGCATGTATGTAGGCATCAAAGGAGTGAATCCATTGGGAAACATTGAAGATTGGTGAGGAGATGAGGATAATCAAAGGAGGACCTGAAAGAAATTAACATAATTAAAAGACATATAAAAGTATGGACAGTGAAATAAGCAGAACTAGGAGAAAAATATGCATGACAAGAAAGACGATATAAATGGAAGGAATAAGAAAGCCATCAAAATAAATAATATGAACTTATAATGGTTAAATTTAGACCCAAAGAAGACATTTGGGAAGTTGCTATCATCACTTCTTTGCAGAAGTGATAGATTCTGAGTGTAGAACACCACATAAAATATGAGATTTTTTTCAACGTGTTGGTTTTATTAAACGATTTTCTCCCTTCTCTTTTATTCTTTATTTTTTAGAAGGGATAGCTTTCTGGGAGGAGGAGGAGAAAAAAGAGCATAGGTTAGGAAATAACCGGCCATATAAAAACAAAATTAATTTTTTAAATGTGTCTGTCACCTCCAAATCATTTAAAAATGGAGAAGAAAATTTGTTAAACACTCAACAATTTATTCACTCATCATTCTTTCCCTTGAATCTGTTCTTCCTTTTGATTTTCTTAGCTCCATATAATCATTCTCTCATTCATCTAAGCTCTCTATGACATCTTCTGAGAAATCTTTGATTCTCCCCCTTTTTTCCCCCCTCCTATATATGATAAGTCATCAAATCCTTTTGATTCCACCTCTGCAATATCTCTCACATATGTTCACTTCCTTTCTACTCCCACTGACTTCATCCTAACTCAGACTCTTTTCCTAGCTCTGAACTAGTAAAATAAGTTCTTAACTGGTCATTCAAATTTCAATCTCTTAATTTTCCACTATTATTACATATTTATGCACATATATATTATTTTTATAATAATATTACTCCTCTCCCTGAATAGAAATAGCAAGAGCATGGTATTTTCAATAAAAAGAAAAACATCTGGATTCAAATAGTGTCTGAGTTACTTATCAGCTGTGTATTTTAGACAAGTAACTACCCCTTTCTAGGCCTCCATTTCCTCATGGATAAAATTAAGGAGCTCTAGGATCCCTTCCAATTATTTTTTGGGTTTTTTGGGTCCCTTCCAGTTGTAACCATGTAACACTATATTATCTCCTAAACAGAATCCAAATTCCTTAATCTGAAATAAAGCCCTTTATAATTTGGTCTCACCTCACTTTCCAGACTTAGGTTCCACTCTGTTCCTTCTCTATTCTATATTCTAGTTAAACTGAAATTTACTGTCCCTTCAAATTATCTCCATTCTTTACTATCTCTAGACTTATGCTAAACCAATTAATATTATTAGTAGTAATAATAATAGCTAACATTTACAGTGCTCACCAAATACATAACCCTTTACTACTACTTACTGTGCTAAGTGTTTTACAATTGTTATCTCATTTAATTGTCACAATAACCCTAGGAGATAGCTGTTAGTATTATCCCAAGGAAGAAACTGAGGCAAGTAGAGGTTAAAGAACTTGCTCAGGGTTACACACTCAGTTAATTTGTGAGGCTGGATTTGAACTTGGGTGTTCTTGACTCCAGGCAGCTAGCTAGGTGGCGCAGTGAATAGAGTACCAAGCCTGTCATCAGAAAGACTCGTCTCCCTGAGTTCAATCTGGCCTCATAAACTTACTAGCTATGTGACCTTGGAAAAGTTTTAACCCTTTTTGCTTCTGCTTTTTCATTTGTAAAATGAGTTGGAGATTAAAATGGCAAATCTCAGAATCTTTGCCAAGGAAACCCCAAAGAGGGGTCATGAAGAATCAGACAAAACTAAAATAACTGAACAACTTCTTGACTCCAAAACTGGCACTCTTTCCACTGTGACACATAGTAGCCCTCCTACATTTACTTAATACACACTATTTACCAGGCACCATGCTAGGAATTGGGATACAACTAAAATTAAACCTCTCCCTGCCTTCAAGGAGTTTATAGTCTAGCTGGAGAAGAAAAATGCATATATAGGGATATACAAAATAGATACAAATTTACTTTAGAGGAAGTCACTAGCTGCTAAGGAGAATAGGAATTGTCTCCTGTAGAAAGTAGCTCTTAAACTGAGCTTTGAACAAAATTTGAGATTCTGAGAGAGGCAGATGAGAAGGAAGTTGCTTTATAAGTATGGGAGAACAGCCAATGCAAAGGCATGGAGATTTGCTGTTGTGTATAAAAGGGAACCAAAAGAAGATCAGTTTAGCTGGACCACAATATGCTTAGAGAGGAGAAATGCACAATAACATTTGTAAGTGAAGTTAAGTAGTGAGGGACTAAATGTCAAAGAAGAATTTTACCTTTGAAGCTGAAGGTAAGAAAGAGCAATTGGGGTTTGTTGAGCAAGAGTGTGACATGGTCAAATGTGCACCTCAGGAAAATCAGTTTGGCAACTGAGAAAAGGGACCAATTAGGGATGAGAGCAAAGAGATCAATTTGGACAGTGTGGTAATAGTCTAGGTGTGAAATAAGGAAGACCTGAACTAGGGTGATGTCTGTTCAAGTAGAGAGAAAGGGGCATACACTAGAGATGTGTGGAGGCAGAATCAAGATTGTGCAAATAAGCACATTTCTGTTCTGGAAAGCAATTTGGAGCCCTACCTAAAGAGGTGATAAACTGAGCATTCACTTTGACCTAGGGATATCATGATTGTCTTATAGCCAAAGCTTTGTTCAAAACAGAGGGAGAAGATGGACAGACAGAGACAGACAGACAGATACACACACACACACACACACACACACACACACACACACATATAAGAATACTTATTGTTGTACTTTTCATTGTGGCAAAGAACTGGAAAACTAAAGAGGATAAGAATGAATTGAGGAAATGGACAAAGAAATTATGGCATAAAAATATAAACAGGTTCAGAGAAATCTGAGGAGGCCTATAAAAGTGATGAATAGTGAAATGACCGGAACCAGAACAACTTACAGAGTGACTAGAATACTGTAAAGGAAAATGACTTGGAAAGACTTAAAACCTCTAATGAATGCCATGACCAATTCTGGATTCAGATAAAGGATGCTTCTCATCACTTGGCAAAGAGGTAATACAGCAAAATTATACAATGAGGCAATCATGTTCAGATATGGCCAATTTGTGAAATTGTTTTATTCGCCTATACTTATTTGTTATAAAGGGTAATTCCTATTTAGGAGAAATGTAGTATTAAGAGGTGGCAATTATGTAGCAAAATGGAGAGATTGCAAGTCCTTTTGTCATAAAGGCTCTTCTAACTGAGTTCAAATGCAATCTTAGACACCTACTAGCTGTGTGACCTTAGGCAAGTCACTTAATTCTATTTACTTCAATTTCCTCATCTGTAAAATATGCTGGAAAAGGAAATGGCAGAACATTCTAATATCTTTGCCAAGAAAACCCCAAATGGGGTCATAAATAGTTGGACACAATTGAAATGATGATGAGTTGTAATCAGACAATAAAAGAAAAGAATTTTAAAGAAACACTAAGATGATCTTGTTATTATTGTGTTAAGTTTAATAAATGCTGAGAAAACAAGAACAGAAATCATTACAAAAGAATGAAATAAAGTCTTCATTTGTAAGAGTAAAGGTAGAGGGCAGTGTAAGAAGGACAAGGAGAGAAAAGAAGGTTTGGAACACCCAATACAGTGAGTGAGATTGAGAATCATTAAGGAAGGAATTATATTATTGCCTTGTCGCAGTGAGGCCCAAGTAGAAATAAGATAACATAAACTTGGGGCTCCTGATATTCTCTATGTCTAAAATGTTCTCCCTTGAATTTCCCCTTGGATATTCCATCCATCTTTCAAAGCTGAAATACCCAGAGAAAATCAAGTAGTAAGAAGTTAATGAAGATTCTATCATCTACCTACCTACCTACCTACCTACCTATCTATCTATCTATCTATCTATCTACTCACCTATATATTTCTATCAACAAGGCAAAAAAAAAAAGCCTTCAAGAGGCTAATTTTAAACCAGAGGAATTTGATTTAATATAAGAGAAAAAAATCCTACAATTATTAAAGCTATCCCAAAGTAGATTGTGATTTTTCTTTTCTACAGGTCTTCAAGCATTCATTAAGTATATGCTAGAAAAGCAGAGTCAAACTCAAATAGAAATGGATCCCTGTGGACCTCATCATGACTTTCTAGTCATTTTTGAGTTGTATTTGACAGTTCTGTTCCACCTAGCCTACCTCATATTTACTTAGAAAGAAAAAAGTTAATATTATTTATATTGTATTGTGCTTTTTTATGTGTTAAATATTTCCCAATTATATTTTAATCTGGTTCAAGCCTCACTCAAGAGTTTTGAGGACTGCAAGGGCTGTAGACTGTGAATTTGACACTTCTGCTCTAGAGGTGATTCTTATTCAGGTATGAGTTAGACTAGAAGGCTGCAATGGTACAACTGAGTTTCTACAGTTCTGTGACATGAACGTGGAGTGCTATAATCCAGGAAAGAATGTAATTTAGCAAGATGCCACTTTATTCTATAATATTACCAAAGTTGACAAAAAAGAAAATTATAAATGTTGGAAAGGTTATCAGAAGACATGTACTTTAATGCATCCCTAGTGGGGCTATGAACTGGTATAGGCATCCTAGAAAGCAATTTGAGACTGTGCCCCTAAAGCTATTAAACTGTTCATAGCCTTTGACTTAAATAATATAGCCAGTAGGTCTATATCAAAAAGAGACTAAGAAGGAGGAAAAGGACTAATATGTACAAAAGTATGAATAGCAGCTCCTTTTGTAGTACAAAGAATTAGAAATTGAGGGAGCAACTATCATTTGGGGATTGGCTAAACAAATTATGTTATATGAATGTGTTTAAATACTATTGTACTTTAAGAAGTGATGAAGGGAATGGTTTCAGAGAAACCTGGGAAGACTTACTTGAACTGATACAACGCAAAGTGAACAGAACCAAGAAAACTCTATGCAACAACAACAATGTTGTAATGACAAATAACTTGAAAGCTTTATCAATAAATATTGATCAAATACAGAGATGATGGATGTTGAGTGCAGACTGAAGCATTTTAATGTGACCAATATGGGAACATGTTTTGCTTAGCACTACATTTGTAATAAATTTTGTTTCTTGCTTTCTCATTGAGTGAGAGAGGGGAAGTAAGAGGAAGACAATTCAGAAATGAAAATAAAATGTTTAAAGTGAATAATGTCAAATGTCATTGACAGAGACATTAAGGCAGAGTTTTCTTAGAAAACATTTAAAAGAACACTTCCAATTGAGTAACAAAAAATTTCTGGGGAAAAGTGATACTTGAGTAAACGTTTGAAGGAAAATTATTCTTGAAGTTGGTTATGAAAAGAAAATGCAGAAATATTATCTGAAGAATGACTTGTGCATATTTGCCTCCAGAAAAAAACTGATAAGATAGAAACATAGATCGACATAATTTCATACATATATATATATATATCTATATATATCTTTTTGTTAATAATGCTTTCTCTAAAACAGGGAAGGGAAATGGGGAACATGTGAGAATTTTAATGTAATAAACAAATAATATTTTGAAAAGGTCAATTAATAACATGAACAAAAAATGCATTCTAGGTATAGAAGAGAACCAATATGCATATATAGAGGCAAGAAATGGAATGTAAAGTTTGGTGATAAACAAGTACCTCAATTTGACTAGAATGTAGATTGAATAAAATGAATTAATGTGAATTAAAGCTGAAAGAATAGTTTGGAGTCAGATCTTTTGTTCCATAGTTTTTCAGTCATGTTTGGTTGTTTATGACCCCATTTGGGATTTTCTTGGCAAAAATTCTGGAGTGATTTGTCATTTACTCCTCCAGATCATTTTACATATGAGGAAACTGAGGCAAACAGCATTAAGTTACTTGCCCAGGGTCACACAGCTAGTAAGTGTCTGAGGTCATACTTAAACTCAGGAAGATGAGTCTTCCTGACTCCAGACCCAGCATTCTATCTACTGTGTCACCTAGATGTGTCTATCCTCAAATGTCAGAGGACCTTAAATGTCCAGGAAAAAAATGGGACCATCTAATAGAGGAAGATCTATAAGGAATTCCAGTTATTGGCTACTGAAAGTAACTCTCATGGCCTCTGTGGACACAGATATGAGTATTATTTCAAACATGGATGTCACAAACACTTGAGTCCAGCATACCCTGCTGGACCGAGGAATAGCAGATGGTCTGGCAGATTCATACTTAGTACCTTGGGCTCAAGTTCCTTGTCACATGTTTGGCTTATATGTGGTTTGTGGTAAAGGGGGAGAAGATGGGAGAGAGCAGAGGAGACCCTAGGCCCTTCTTTAATGTAAGAGCACCTTCTAGTGGAGTTCAAGATTGGTAACACCACAGTACTCCCAGAGCTCTCCTGGTTATTTCACAATAAATGGGTCATGTGACAAACATTCTCAAATTTGTGTCTGACCCAGTAATCACTCTAAGAAAAATACATGTCAGAAGTATTTCAGGCTTTTCTATCTTGGTGGGTGTGGGAATATGTGGAGGGAGGCGATGGATTCTTTTTCTCCCATCACAAGGAATTCAACCTTGCAAATTTGGGCCACCAAAGGTGTCCAGGTATAGTAGATAGATGAAAACTTGGATTTAAGTTCTGTTTCTGACACATGCTTACTGTGTAAATCTTGCCAAGTCCCTTAATTTCCTTGTGCTTTAGAAGAGCAATCTTCTAAATCTTAGAGGAGGTTCTTAAATTGGTGTCTGTGAATTTTTTATGGTATTATAACTGCATTTCAGTATAAGTGGTTTCCTTTATAATCCAATGTATTTTATTTGACTTCAAAAACTTCCTAAGGATGGGTCCATAGCCTTCACCAGACAGCCAAAGGGTTAAAAGTTATGGCTATGAATGATCTAAGACTATAATTTGCAAAACTAGTCCCAACCTGAACTAGTCAATGGAGTCATCACTCAGGAGCTCTGTACACCAGTGAAATCAGAGGTCCAATCCCCATCTCCATGAAATTGGATTTTACTTCATACCAAAATTAGTAACCACCAGACCCAACAGAGAAATATATCAAATTTCAATGGTCCGTGATGATGTGGATGGAAATATTGTGTTCTGAGATATTATGTTCAATACTAAATGACATATTTTATGAAGGACACTGATAAGTTGGAAAGTGTCCAAAGGAGGACAGTCAGGATGATAAAGGATTCAAGATCATGACCTCTTAGAATCAATTGAAGGGGAGACAAACATTTAACTTGGAGAAAACAGAGAATTGCAAATACATAATTTTTATCAGGAAATAAACTTAGATATTAGGTTCTTACCATAGTGAAATGACTGGTTTTAAAAAATATATTTTGATAATCTTATTTCAATATAATTAGTCTCCCTTGTAATCATGTATTTTGTTTTACATATTGGATAAATCATAACTGAGAAGAGGTTCCTAGGCATCGCCCAAACTACTAAATGGGTCTATGATAAAAAAGAAAGGTTGCAAATACCTGTTTTAAAGTTTATGAAGCTCCACCCCTCTCATTTTACAGGTGAATAAACTAAGGTCCTGCCAGATTGGTTAAAATAAGTGAAAAATCACTCAGGTATTAAGGAGCAGAACAAGGATTGAAACACAAGTTCTCTGATTCAAAATCCAGAGCTCCCTTTGAAACCATCTTCAAAGGAGAACCATGTTCAAGTATTTGAAAGGCTGTAACCTGGAAGAAGAATTGATTTATTCTGCTTGAGAGACAGTGAGGGTGGGATGGTGGCAAAACCGTAAATATGACTTCAATTTGCAAAGAGGAAACTTAAGCTTGATGTCAGAAAAACCTCCCTAAGAATTGGAGCTCTTCAAAAGTAGAATAGGTTAACTCAATAGGTGATGGATTTCCCTTTTCTGGAAGTCTATAATTAAAGGCTAGATGACTACTTGTTTATTATGTTTCAGAGAGGAGTCTTGGTTGGGTTTGAATTGTCCTACATGGCTTTTTCAACCCATTCCTAGTCTGAAAGTCTATCATTATAAGTCCTGGGACCATGTTTTTCTCTTTCTTTGTATCCCTAGCACTTGACACAGTGACTGGCTGGCATATATTATGCTTAGTGATTGATTGATTCTTAAAGAACTACTTTGCTCCATGATCTCTATGCCAGGTTTTAAGAGTTTGGTTCCCCATAGTTAGGTGACAAGTTCTGGAACCTTTGTTATTAGGACCTAATGTTCGAGCTGGAGAAATTGGACTCTTCCATGAAGGACTATGGTGTCAAAAGCAACTAAAATTGGGATAAGTCGAGGTCATCTTGAATTAAATGAAGACT
This sequence comes from Gracilinanus agilis, assembly GCF_016433145.1. Classification (NCBI taxonomy): domain Eukaryota; kingdom Metazoa; phylum Chordata; class Mammalia; order Didelphimorphia; family Didelphidae; genus Gracilinanus; species Gracilinanus agilis. The sequence continues at coordinate 647,305,437 of NC_058130.1, forward strand.
GTGCTGGTGGCTGTCATCCATGGGAAACAAGCCCTTTGTTTTTGTTCTTTAGTTGTTTCAGTTGTGTTTGATGCTTCATATCCCCATATGTGTGCTTTCCTTGGCAAAGATACTAGAGTAGTTTGCTATTTCCTTCTTCAGTTCATTTTACAGATGAACTGAGACAAAGGATTAAGTGACTTGCCCAAGATTACACAGATAGTAAGTGTCCAGGTTTGAATTCAGGAAGATAAATCTGCCTGACTTCCAGCCCAATTCTCAATCCACTGTGCCAACTAGCTATCCCCAGCAAGCCCCTATGTTCAACTGAATTGTAATGTGTGCTTGAACTGCAGAGATAGACATGTTTGAAAAAAACCCAGATGCAAAATAAAGTGAGCAGAACTGGGAAAACATTATACACAGTAACAACAATAATGTGTGATGATCAACTGTGAATGAATAACTAGTATCAACAAATCAATAATCCAGGACAACTCCAAGAAACTCATGACAGAAAAAAGGATATCCACCATGAGAGAAGGCATAGAGTCCAAATGCAAATTGAAATATATCATTCTTTTTTAATTTATTTTTAATTTATTTTTTGTTTTTTTTGGGAAAAATCTTTATTTTTTAGACATTTATTAATATTCATTTTTAACCTGTTTACATACTTTATGCCCCTACTTTCCCCTTCACCCCCCGCTCTCCCCCTACCCATGGCCAATGCACATTTCCACTGGTTGTAACATGTGTCCTTGTTCAGGGTCTATTTCCCATTCATGTCCGCCTCAGCCCATGCATTCAAGCAATTGTTTATCTTATATGTTTCCTCTCCTGCAGTCCTTCCTCTGAATGTGGGTAGCATCTTTACCATAAATCCCTCAGAGCTGTCTTGTGTCATTGCAGTGCTGCTGGTACAGGAGCCCATTACATTCGATTTTACCATAATATATCAGTCTCTGTGTACAATGTTCTTCTGGCTCTGCTCCTTTCGCTCTGCATCACTTCCTGAAGGTCTCTCCAATTTGCATGGAATTCCTCCAGTTTATTATTCCTTTTAGCACAATAGTATTCCATCACCCGCATATACCACAATTTGTTCAGCCATTCCCCAATTGAAGGACATCCCCTCATTTTCCAGTTTTTTGCCACTACAAAAAGCACAGCTATAAATATTTTCATACAAGTCTGTTTATCTATGATCTCTTTGGGGTACAAACCCAGCAATGGTATGGCTGGATCAAAGGGCAGGCAGTCTTTTATAGCCCTTTGAGCATGATTCCAAATTGCCAGCCAGAATGGTTGAATCATTTCACAGCTCCACCAGCAATGCATTAATGTCCCAATTTTGCCACATCCCCTCCAACATTCATTACTCTCCCCTTCTTTCATTTTAGCCAATCTGCTAGGTGTCAGGTGATACCTCAGAGTTGTTTTGATTTGCATTTCTCTAATGATTATAGATTTAGAACACTTTCTCATGTGCTTATTGATACTTTTGATTTCTTTACCTGAAAATTGCCTATTCATGTCTCTTGCCCATTTATCAATTGGGGAATGGCTTGATTTTTTATACAATTGCTTTAACTCCTTGTATATTTGAGTGTTTAGGCCCCTGTCAGAGTTTTTCGTTATAAAGATTTTTTCCCAATTTGTTGTTTCCCTTCTGATTTTGACTACATTGTTTTTGTTTGTACAAAAGCTTTTTAGCTTAATATAATCAAAACCATTAAATTTACATTTTGTAATTTTCTCTAACTCTTGCTTGGTTTTAAAATCTTTCCTTTCCCAGAGATCTGACAAGTATACTATTCTGTGTTCATTTAACTTATTTATAGTTTCCCTCTTTATATTCAAGTCATTCACCCATTCTGAATTTATCTTGGTGTAGGGTGTGAGATGTTGATCTAAACCTAATCTCTCCCATATTATTTTCCAAATTTCCCAGCAGTTTTTGTCAAATAGTGGATTCATGTCCCAAAAGTTGGGCTCTTTGGGTTTATCATACACTGTCTTGCTGACATCATTAACCCCGAGTCTATTCCACTGATCCTCCCTTCTATCTCTTAGCCAGTACCATATTGATTTAATGACTGCTGCTTTATAGTATAGTTTGATATCTGGTACTGCTAGGCCCCCTTCCTTCACATTTTTTTTTCATTATTTCCCTTGATATTCTTGATCTTTTGTTATTCCAAATGAAATTTGTTATAGTTTTTTCTAATTCAGTAAAGAAGTTTTTTTGGTAGCTTGATAGGTATGGCGCTAAATAGGTAAATTAATTTGGGTAGGATGTTCATTTTTATTATGTTAGCTCATCCTACCCATGAACAGTTAATGGCTTTCCAATTATTGAGATCCAGTTTTATTTGTTTGGAAAGTGTTTTGTAGTTGTTTTCGTATAATAGCTGTGTTTGTTTTGTTAGATTGATTCCCAAGTATTTTATATTGTCTAGGGTGATTTTAAATGGTGTTTCTCTTTCTACCTCTTGCTGTTCTAATGTGTTGGAAATGTATAGAAATGCTGATGATTTATGTGCATTTATTTTGTATCCTGCCACTTTGCTAAAGTTGTTGATTATTTCTACCAGCCTCTTAGTTGATTCTCTAGGATTTTTTAAGTATACCATCATATCATCTGCAAAGAGTGATAGCTTAGTCTCCTCATTGCCTATTTTGATACCTTCAATTTCTTTTTCTTCTCTAATTACTATTGCTAGTGTTTCTAGTACTATGTTGAATAATAGAGGTGATAATGGGCATCCTTGTTTCACTCCTGATCTTATTGGGAAGGCTTCTAATTTATCCTCATAGCATATAATGCTTGTTGATGGTTTTAGGTATATATTGTTTATTATTTTTAGGAAGGGTCCTTCTATTCCTATACTTTTCAATGTTTTCAATAGGAATGGATGCTGTGTTTTGTCAAAGGCTTTAATTTATTTTTTAGAAAATTTTTCCCAAGGTTCCATGATTCATGTTATTTCTCTCCCTTCCACCCACCCCCCTGGTAACCGACACACATTTCCACTAGGTTTTACATGTGTCATTGATCAAAATCTACTTCCATATTATTAATAGTTGCACTGGGATGGTCATTTAGAGTCTACATCCCCAATCATATCCATATCAACCCATGTGTTCAAGCAGTTGTTTTTCTTCTGTGTTTCTACTCCTACTGTTCTTCCTCTGAATGTGGATAGTGTTCTTTCTCATAAGTCCCTCAGAATTGTCCTGGGTCACTCACTGCATTGCTGCTAGTACAGAAGTCCATTACAATCGATTTTACCACAGTGTATCAGTCTCTGTGTACAATGTTCTCCTGCTTCTGCTCCTTCCACTTTGCATCAGTTCCTGGAAGTCTTTCCAGTTCACATGGAATTCCTCCAGTTCATTATTCCTTTGAGCACAATAGTATTCCATCACCAGCAGATACCATAATTTGTTCAGTCATTCCCCAATTGAAGGGCATACCCTCATTTTCCAATTTTTTGCTACCACAAAGAGTTTTCACTATATGGTGGGATTTTACGGATGAATACCACACTGTGCACAATGGAAATGCAGTATGCCACTGCAGGTACCACTTGCATAAGTTTACCAGTGTGAGACTGTACAAGGCACATTATTGTTTAATGGGATGAAATGCAACCAACTATATTACTGTGTTCTGTATCCTGGGCACTGATTGGCTCAGTGTTCCTAAGACTGTTGGAAAGGTTTATAGAAAAGTGGGAAGGGTTTATAAACCTTAAAATATATATAAATAATAAAATAAATATAATTTTATTACTTCATGGATTTTCACCTATCATGGGGGGTCTCTGGAATGTGACAGGTGAGGGATCACTGGATATATAGGTAGAAATTATATATATATATATATATATATATATATAT
>NC_058130.1:647309680-647366582 GCF_016433145.1 Gracilinanus agilis
ATGGAGATTAACTTTACATAACCCCTGCTTAATAAAGACATTCTATCTCTTTATTTCCAACTCTACCTCATGGAACAACATCCAAGGGGGTGAAGTGGACTGGAGTCTTATTTTTATGCATGTCTTTAAAATCTAATTTGAGCAAATGTGATATTTAAAATGTGCTTAACCCAATGCTTGGAACATAGTAAGTGCTTAAGAAATTATTATTTCCCTTCCCTATGTGTGTGTGTATGTATGTATGTATGTATGTATGTAGAGTAAAAGAGAGATCTATATCTACCTATAGCTTTCTAGGATATTCAACACCTAACCCCTAAAGAGGGCCATAATACTTTTTTTTTTCATCTTGCTCAATATGCCTACTCTAGAAACCTTAAAATCAGTGCTAATATGCAAAGGTATGTGCTTGATTCAAGCTTGGAATTATGGAATCTGTATGCATAGCTTCATCAAGATTTATTAGGGATCCTTCTGAGAATTCTGGATTTATGGTCAGAGAATCTGAGTTAAAATTCCACTCTAAGATAAGTTAACTGTGAAACTTTGGGTAAATTATTTTTCCCAATTTTTAAAATTACCTTGAGGATAATATCATCCTTCAAAAAGTAGCAGAATTAGTAGAAATTAGCAGAAAACAGAAAATTCTAAATTGGATCCTAATTTAGAATGCCATGGAATCACTGGTTGCTGAAACGAAAATAATATAGGTCTAAGGAGGACATGACTCCCTCATTTTATAAATTCTGATGGAAAAATAAATTAATAAAAGCCAATCATAGTCTGGTTATGTATCTAGTCATATAGGTTTTGGGAGAGGAAACTTTAGAGTTTGAGGGAAGTTAGGATCTAATAGCTAAAATGATATGAAAGAAGTTCAATTGTAAAAGCTAGCCTTCACTTATATAATGCTACATATTGTAGAGTTTGTAAAGTACTTTACAACTATGATCTCATTTTATCCTCAAAAAAAAAACAAACAAACTAGGCAGGTAAAAACCTGACTCTTCAGGTCAGGTTTCTACAAAGACAATTCTTCAAATAGGTGACAACAGCAATCATCTCTCCCATAACCCTTTTCTTCTATAATCTAAAGATCCCCAGTTCCTTCAACTGATCTTATGATTTGGTTAAAAGTGCTTTGCTAATCTTCATGGCCTTCTCTGACCATGTTTTATCATCAACAAGAGAAGCCCTATTTGGCTTCATAATTGGCTACAAAGACTGAAAAATTGATGACTGGGTTGGTCAAGATGGAACTCCAGTCAGTATTAAAAAAAAGAGATGTACCACTTCTTTCACTTTCTTTTCCTTTGTGACCATAAGGAAACAGGATTACTTTGAATGCCAATGTGGCAGAAGGACACTGCTCTGCTTCCCACCAGCCCAATGTCAATATAAACACGAGTGGCTATTTTGCTTTGTATATTCTTCCCTGATTAAGGGCAACAATATTGAGATGGAGGTATGCAGGTAGAAACTTCATGAGTTCTGCAAAGTTCAAAAGAGCAATAGTAGATGTCTTCTCCTCCCCTAGAAATTAGAAAGAGACTATCAGCAGCAGAAAAGTAGCCTACATAGATAGAAGGATGCCCAACCCAACAATGGATTAATTTGTCTAGCAAATACCATATGCAGCAAGAAACCAATCCACTGACAGCCCTGCAGCATAGCAAAATCTATGAGGATTCCACAAGGGGAAAAAAAAAGATTTCCATGTTCAGGAGTCAAAAGCTACCTCTTTGCCACATGTATTCTCTACATGCATCCCTCACTACCACTATATATGATTTCCCACTCTTCTCATGAACTCTGTGTATATGTAAGAGTGTGTGTCTTAGACCTGAGGGGAAGGGAAAATATGTTGTAATAACTCTTATTATTATTCCTTGTCTGTCTTTCCCAATCCCTTTTAACTCTAATGCCTTCCCTCTGATGATTAGTTCCTATTTATCCTTTACATATTTTTGTATTGTTTTGTATTGTTTGTATATATTTGTTTACATATTGACTCTCTCATTAGGTCTTAAGTTCATTGAGGGCCAGTTTGTCTTTTTTTGCATTCCCCAGTGCTTAGCACATAGTAGACAATTAAATGCTAATTGATTCACTGGCTCTATTATTCCTTTAAAGTAAAGATGTCAACTGTTTTATGGTTAATAGGGAGTGCATGGGTGGGGGCTCAAGAGCAGCAGTGTTAGAAACCAGAGCCTTAAGCATTACTCCCTGGAACACTAAAGGGAAATACAATCAGTTTCCCTCTATGGATCCTAATCTGTGAAAGTGTTTTTAGTCAGAGTAGCTCCTGAGGTGTTACACTTTGTTTTGCTAATTAGTTATACTATCAAACTCAAAGAGACCTTTTAGAAATTTGTTTCAATTTCCTTTCCAATATCAGTTGGTATAGTGGTGCCATTTTGTCACTGATTTCATGATTTGGTACAATTTCTGAAGTTTTCATTAAGTGAAGATTGTAAGATTTTAAGACCTCAGATTCTTCAATTTTTCCCTCTTAAGATTTTAGTAGTGTCTTATCTAGGTCTTAATTTCTTTCTCTTTTTAAAAAATAATTGCATATCACTGGTTAGCAACATGTCACTCAGTGACTTGCAGTTAAGATTACCATTGAGAAAAAGCAGCATGAAATTATGCTTATAACTCATGACACGTTTCTCATTTTGTTAAGATACAGTACTGACACAATGTGAGTTTTTATGTATTTGTACAATATTTTAGTTTCTAATTTGTTCTGGTATAACTTACTTTCTTGAAACATGAGATGGTGTCAATCATTCTTTTGTCCTCTAAGTTAAGTTAACATTAAATCAGTTTCAAGTTTGGAAGCTCTATGCTGCCCCATAGACAAGATCCAAATAGAGGGAGAGGTGAAAGGTAACCTTTTTTTATTTGTCCCTTTGCATTTATATTATATATTAACAAAATGATTATTAGTATTGTTGCTGTTGATGTTTAGTCATTTCAGTCACTTCTGTCTTTTCGTGACCCCATTTGGAGTTTTCTTGGCAGATACTGGAGTGTTTTGCCATTTCCCTCTCCAGTTCATATTACAAATGAGAAAACACAGGCAAATAGTGTTAAGTGGATTGCCCTGAGTCACATAGCTATTAAGTGTCTGAGGTCAGATTTGAATTCAGGTGTTCCTGACTCCAGTCCTAGTGCTCTATCTGTTGTGCCACCTAACTGCCCTTAGTCATTACCATTAGAAACTAGTTTGGTTGTATTTCAACCAAATACAAATTTTTCCTTTAGGCCTTTATAACAACTGTAGTTGTCTCAAGATGCACTAATATCCTATTGTTCTTCTTCTACTTTGTGTTACCCTTTAGTGGCAGGTGCAATGAATTGAGATCTGAAAATTTATTATTACTATTAATAGTCATCATCCTCATTATTATAGTGGTGGTGTTGCTATTGATGGTATTCCTACAATGTCAAGAGATTGGGAAGAAATACTTAACTTGGCCACACATCTCAAATACTACCTTCTGCAACAGATCTTTCCCCATTCTCCTATTACCTTCCACCTCTCCATCTGTGTGGATCTTGTAGACACCTACTTATGACATATATGATTATCTTCTTTAAATATAAGCTTCTTGAGGCCAAGGACTGTTTTGATCTTTCTCTGTATCCCTAGAACTTAGTATAGAACCTTAGTGACTAATAAATTCTTAATGATTGATTGATTATTAAAGTTTTTAGATATAACACCTGGAGATTTATGGGTGAGAATCCCAGAAGCTAAGCCTGCATGAAGGGGTTCTGATCTGTAAGTATCACTGGAGACAATACCCATATGGATTAATGAGATCAAGGATCTATGAAAGTATCAAAGTTTAAAAGAATTAAGTTTATAGGAGAAAAGAGCTTTAAACCACAAGAGGGCAGCAGTATTACATCTTCTACAAAACAGAGTTCTATACTTTAAAGATGCATACTGATTTTGTAAGAATAAAAGAATCACTTTGTTGTCATTACATATTTTCCTTCATATGCCTTTGAGATGGCACCCCCTGCTATCAATACTGAAAGTTTTTCATCACTACAGCTGTCCCTAAAGTAGCTAAGACTACACTTTGTTGGTAGGAAAAGAGGGGATAAAGCTTTCAAAAAGCAACATATAAAAGTAATTTTATTGAATGAGCTGAATTGACAAATAAAAATAACTTATTGGATATGTTGAATTTTCTTTCTTGTATATTGAAATGAATATTTAGAAAATTAAACAAATTAGGGAGGATGTGGTACATGGATCCTAAATAATTTAAATTTAAAATGATGCTCAGATAAGTCATGATTTATTTTTATAATTAGAAAACAAGGGGTGGAAGAATTCAATAGAAATAAACCCTAAAAACAACTGGATAAAGATGTCTGGCAAATTCCAAACCTTCTATTGGTGAATTTGTAGTCAGAAGCTACAAATCAGGGTGCAAAAACTTCAGCTAGCCACCAGATGGTGCTACTTGTTTGAACAGCAAAGTTTAGAAAGCCCAGTTAAAGGATGTGAATAATATCAGAACTTTTCAGAATACACTCACCTATAAAGATTCCCTCACCTAAATTAACCCACTTGTAGATGAATTTCATCACTATAAAGAAACTCTTTTATAAATAACAGAAATTTGTGGAATTTGAAATGCTCCTAAATGAGGGACAGAATTACCAAAAGGTTATTTAATAGAGAACTTAAAAACAAAAAAAAACAAAAAAAAAAACCACAACAAAAAAAAACATGGAAAGTGACCTTTTCGTGAAATAGCCAAGCATTCTCTTTTACTAGATTCCTCCCTTGATGAAAGCTATTCATTTTTTCACCCAACAATGTCATTTCCACCTCAAAATATGATCAAGATATGTCAAATTCCCTTCTATAATTTCTGAATAGTTTGCTAATCACATTTTAGTATTGCTTGTACTGTGGAAAGATTGAAAAGAAATAGCTCTCTAGGCTGACCAAAGGGAAGAAGGGTAGGGGTGGCAGAATCAATTTTGTGACATCCTGGGGACATTATGCTAAGGTTTCTGTGTAACTTACCCATATGATGGTGTGACCCTTTATGTTCAGTCCCTTAATTCATTTGACTAGACTTGTAGTTTGAGACATTTCACTGTATTTAGATCCAGTGCTGCATTATCATTGCATTTGAAGATAATAAACCAGTTTTCTTTCTTTTTTCTCTTTCTCTCTTCCTTTCTTTTTTTCTTTCTTTCTCTCAGAACGTGTCTGAGATAGGTTATGTTGAGTTTCATTTTTTTTTCATTGAAATTTAATTTGCAAGCACAAGTGAGTTTTATAAACAAAGATGAAAAGACACAAGTAATCTTATATTCCATGGAGACTAAGAAATTTTTTTGACTTTTTTATATCCAGATTACTTAGCTTGGTGTTTAGATATAATATTACTTTCTGTCTTAGAATTGATACTGTATATTATTAGTTTCAAGGCAGAAGAGAGGCAAGGGCTAGGCAACTGGAATTAAGTGGCTTGCCCAAGCTGAGGTAGTCAGGAAGTGCCTGAGGTCACATTTGAACCAGAGTTTTTCATCTCCAGGCCTGGCTCTCTATCCAGGGAGCCACCCAGCTGCCTCACATAATAGGCTCCTAATAAGTATGTCGAAGACTTGACTACGAAATGACGAAAAGAAATCTCTTCACCTTTAATCTAACAAAAGTCTAAATTAAAAGAAAAAGTTGCTCCACCAGCCTGAAACTGACTAACCCTGCTCAAACCCCAAATCAAGTCTGATTCAAAGGGCCCTCCTTGGCTTGGATTGGTCCTTATATAGACCAATCCCACGCCTGGAAATAGGAGGGAGTGGTCCCTCCTTAGCATGGGATTGGTCCATTCATAGACCAATCCCATGCCAGGAAGTAGGGGGAGGGAACCCTGAGGCATGCTGGGGGGTGTAGTTTTCCAGCATACAATTATCTTTAACACAGCAAAGAATGCTGGGGGATGCAGTCCTGGGCTACAATATTTTCAAAACCCATTAATAATATTGCTTCCATTTTTCCTGAAAGTAATGGAACCTTTTTGTTTCACAGAGTCCTTTGCAGTCTGATAAAGCCTATGGACCCTTTCTTAGAATGATGCTTTTGAAAGCTTAAGATAAAATATATGCAGCTGGGTAGCTCAGTGGATTGAGAGTCAGGCCTAGAGACTAGAGGTCCTAGGTTCAAATCAGGCCTCAGACACTTCCCAGCTGTGTGACCCTGGGCAAGTCACTTGACCCCCATTGCCCACCCTTTCCACTCTTCCACATAGGAGCCAATACACAGAAGTTAAGGGTTTAAAAAAAAAAAAAAAGATAAAGTATATGGAATGAAAAAGTAAATCAATTATATTGAAGTATAGTTATCAAAACTTAAAAAACAAAACCAGTTCACAGACCCCTTAGTCACATAAGCCCTGTCTTAAAATAAGAGCCTTTAAAAAGAGACTCCTTAAGTGGAGGGGGGGGGGGGGGGAGTTGGTTAAATGGATAGAGAGCCAGGCTCAGAGATGGGAGGTCCCAGGTTCAAATTTGAACTCAGATACCTCTTAGCTATGTGCCCCTGGGCAAATCACTTAACTGCTACTGTCTAGCCCTTAATGCTCTTCTGCCTTAGAACCAAAATATAGTATTCATTCAAAGTTGGAAGGTAAAAGTTAAAAAAAAAATGGGGGGGGGGGGAGAAAGGCCATTTACGCATTCGACATCTCCATTTGTAACCCCTTCATACCTGTCAGGTTCTCCATATGCAAAAAAAGAAGGCTAGATTAGGTGACTTTTAAGCTCCTACCCAGCACTAAATAGCCATACTATAATACTAAAGCTGAGTAGAAACTTCATAGATCCATGTATATGTATGAATGACTATATTTATGTGTACGTGCATACATGTAGACATAGACACAAGCCTGCATTCTGACCAAAAGAGATCAGCATTTTTTTAATCTATACATTTATTGTATCCCAGCAAAGCATAGTATATCATGAGGTGGCCTTGGACCCAGGAAGACCCAAGTTCAAGGAGAGACTGCTGGGCCTGGGGTCATGAAGACCGTGATTTTGCAAGCCAAAAGTGAGAAGACAGCTTATTCCAGGCATGAGGGGCAGCTAGGGCAAAGACATGGAGAAGGTGACAGTGTCCTGGTTGTATATGTTTAATTGGGCTACAGTGTTCTCTTAGGGAGAGGCAATGAGCTTTAAGCCTTGGAAAAGCAGGAGGAAGCTGCTGAGAAGCACTTTTAGTACTAGAGTAATTTAGATTTTATCCTAAAGGTAACTCCTAAAAGTTATCAAGGCAGCTAGGTTCCTCAGTGGATAGTGCCCTGGGATTGGAGTCAGGAAGATCTGAGTTCAAATCTGGTCTTCTATACTAACTAAATGTGTGATCTGGACATGTCACCCAATTTCTATTTTCCTCAATACACTGGAGAAGGAAATGGCAAACCACTTCTGTATCTTTGCCTAGAGTCAGATACAACTAAATGACATATGAATTTTTTTGAATGGGGAAATCAGACCTGTACTTTTAAAACATCAGCTTTATCTGTTATTTAAGGGTGTTCCAAGGCTTAAATGATATAACAAATGTGAAGCATTTTGCAAATCTTAAAGTGCTCTATGTAAGGAACTAAACTTAGGGGTTTGACTAAATATATGAGAATTTTAAAATGATATGGTGGTCACCAATTTAAAATGTTATAGCTCAAGTCAAAATGACTTTTAATAGCTTTTATTTACAAAGAGGTGGAAAGAATGAAAGTAGAGAAATGTAAAAAGAGGATAGAGAAAATGTCTAGTCTATCACACTAAGTATTCCTCCAGTGCTGGACTCAGCTTGGCAGGGCTTGTTAACCCTCAACCTGAGGACTCGGTCTTCCACCCATGTGGCCTCCTCCAAGATTGGAAGGCCTCCCCAGAACTAATCTCTCTCCAGAAGCCAGGAAACAAAGGCCATCTCCTCACTCACCCAAGAACCAAGGTCCCAAGTTGAAGCCAAGGTCCAAGCCCAAAGTCACCTCCAAGAGGCAGGTCATCAGCCTAAGCTCCAAGCTGAAGATTCAAGCCAAAGCCCCAGGCTGAAAGACCCCAAGCAGAAGTTCAGGACTTTTTATAGTCCTTTTTCCACTTCACTTCCTGTCCCTTCCCCTCTTCACAGGGGCCAATCACAGATTCCAAATTGCCTAGCGCTGTCCAAGGGGTGTATGTGGGATCCACCTCTCGTCCTCTGAAGGTGTCAACTCTTATCAAAGGATTCACAAGCTTCTGATTGACTGGGTTAAAACGGTGTAGCTCTCCAAGTAAGTGACTTGTGAATTCTCTTACTTGATGGCTAACAAAGTGTTAAATAGGGGTTAAGTAGGGGTTTCTTAGATTGATTAACTCAAAATAGACAAAGAGAATAAAGAATTCCCTTTCAAATGTATAAATTCCAGCTGCTGTTATTGCTGTTATTGCTGTTGTTGCTGTTGTTGCCGTTGTTGCCGTTGTTGCCGTTGTTGTCGTTGTTGCCGTTGTTGTCGTTGCTGTCGTTGTTGTTGTTGTTGTTGTCGTTGTTGTTGTTGTTACCATCCAAACTGAGGAAGATTTTTCTTGAATGGATTTGGGAAAGAATCATGAAAAGGGTCTAAGTATGATTAACCCAAGTGTGTAGAGAATAAGCAAAATAGAGATGAAGTCTAGTGAAAATAAGTATGAGGAACAAATAGAACAGTTATCTTATAACGGAACAAGAACTTCACTAAGTCAATGGATTTGTAGTCTCATTATGTGAACATTCCATTCACTGATAGAGAATCACAAATCCTCCATGCCTTTTGGTATTATATGAATTTTTGTCGATGTCTTTTAAATAGTCTTCTGTAGAGTACCTCCTAAATGTGGCCTTCTTCTTGTTTTTAACCCCTTCAGATTGTCTATCTTTTATTCCTTACCTTTACTATGGTGACTCAACTATTGCATTTTCTGGTCAACAATCAAATAATCAAGTAACCAATAAGCATTTGTTAATATCTACTATCCGCCAGGCATTATATTAATGTCTGGAGATATAAATACAAAAGCACCTGCCTTCAAGGAACCAGTCTAAATGGTGATATATATCTTTACATAGTTGATATCATGGATAATATACAAAATGTGCCAAAAAGGCTTGTGTCGATACATGAAGACTTTTCAGTTGGGAAATACCTACCAGTACTTTTGTTCCCAAAGTAATCTATACAAGAATTGCTTTTGATATTTATATTTGTAAACCTGAGCATTTTGCATATCAGACTTTTAAAGAAGTGCAATATAATGTTGCCGTTATTATTATTAAAGAATATTTAATATGTCAGATATATTAAAGAATATTATTAAAGAATACAGTTGATTAAGCTCCATACCTGTGAAGGACATTAGTGAATTCAATTAACTTCTTTGAAAATATAAATCTCTCATCATCTCATGCCTTCTACCTGTCTCTGAGAAGAATGTAAGAGTTAAATAGAACTGACAATTGAATTCTTAATGTCAAACATATATTCTAACTGGGCTTCCATTGACACATATGTCAAGAGAGGTCTATTTTAATTAGCTGCAAATATGAAAAGTGAAAGAGGTTTCTAATTTCACATGTTTCTCATCATCTTGAGTGATTGTTATTTTTTAAAACAGAAATAAAACAACAATGACACATGTAAAAGGATTTATTTGGAGTACAACAAGAAAAAGATGAAAATACTGGATGTGAGTCCAAGCCAACTCTAATGGACATTGGATTTATAGGGGCATAGGTGTAGAGCTAGACAGAACCTTAAAGATAGTAATGTTCTGACAAATGTTGAACAACCAGTTCTCTCAAAAATGCATATATAACACATTTAATGTGTAATCTGCATTTTTAACATTTTCTCTATCACTTTCTTAAATTGAGGCAATCAACAAAACAATTCAATTTCTTAGGTGTAAATGCTGATATTGAAAATTTTATATTTGGCTCTTTCAAGTCAATTGAAGCTAACTTCAACTACACCATTGCTTTAAGATCATGCAAGCCCAACCTCTAATTATATAGCCAAGAAAATTTAGGCTCAGTGAGAAGAAATAACATACTCCATCTCACACACTAAGCAGAAGTGACATTTGAACTCTAGTCCTGAGACTTAAAATTCACTATTCTTTTTATCACAACATGCTGCCTCTGTTCACTATTAAACATATTTATATTAATCCCTCCCAATCTAAACAACATTTGGAAAGAAGACAAGAGTAAATTAGAAACTGAATAGATCTTATTTCTCTAAACCATGGTCCCATTGTTTTCTCATTCCCCTCTTTGTCATTGACATAGATAGGAAAATCATTTTGAGATACTTAGAATATATCACTAACTTCAGCTTATGAAGAATTGGAAATTGTGGAGATGTCTATCAATTGAGGAATGCCTGAACAAATTGTGGTATATGATGGTGATGGAATATTTCAGTGCTGTAAGAAATGATGGGCAGGATGATTTCAGGAATAGCTGGAAAGACCTACAAGAACTGATGCAAAGTGAAATAAGCAGAACCAAGAGAACATTGTACACAGTGACAGCAATAATGTGGGATGATCAACTATGATAGACTTAGCTACTCTCAGCAATACAATGATCCAGTACAGTTCTGAGAGACTTATGACAAAGAAGGCTATCCATCTCCAGAGAAAGAATTATTGGAGTTAGAATGTAGAAAAAAGCATACCATTTTTCCCTTTAGTTTTTTTTTTTTGTTTTCATTTTCATTTTTTGTTTTTATATGAATATTCTCTTTTAAAAATAAACAATATGGAAATATGTTTGCATGATAATACATGTATAAACTGGATCAAATTTCTTACCAGGTCCAGGAAGGGGAAGAGGAGGGAGAGAGACACTTTGGAAGAAAACTTATGTGGAAAATTGCTATTACATTAACTGGTAAGACAAAATATATTTACAAAAAAAAAAAAAACAAAAACTCAACTCATACTAGTGTTCATGATGCTAGTCTCAAAAGGCCTTTTTGTTAACATAGTAATCATTATTTACCTGCCTTCCCTTGAATCTTTTGCATATGGCATTTTAAAATCTATGCTCATTGATAAGCTCCTTTTTGCAGTCACATCAGTCTCCTTAGAAACCTCTCCTCTTTTATTGCTCAATGAACATATTAAATAGGTGGGGGAAAGAACCTCAGTAATAGAAGCAATTTGATCCTTATATTCTCTTCCTACAGAAATTATTTCAAGTAGAGATAGGCTTACTTGACAAGCAATAAAGCTTTTTCACTTTTGATGCTTTTTGTTTGGATCTGTAGGATCAAAATCCCAGAGCAACTGGGTCATTGAGCCATCCTTTAGCACTAAATAATTCTGAACATGAGTTTCCTCTTGAATTACAGAAAATGTACTAAAGGGACAGCTAGGTGGCTCAGTGGATTGAGAACCAGATCTAGAGATGGGAGGTCCTAAGTTCAAATCTGGGCCTCAGATACTTCCTAGCTACATAACCCTGGGCAAGTCACTCAATGCCCATTGCCTAGCCTTTGCGAGATTTCTGCCTTAGTATCAATATACAGAATTGATTCTAAGACAGAAGGTAAGAGTTTAAAAAAAAGAAAAGAAAATGCACTAGACATAATTCATGCAGTGCTTTATAATTAGTCAATTTTAGTGACCCTAAAAATAGTTTAAGTTGATTTGGAACCCAATAAAGGATGATTGCAGAGTGGTAATGTTCCTGTAATTAAGAAAGAATTTTAAGAATTTCCCACTTAGCTCTAAATCTTATCTGGTCTCCTCTACTGATTAAATATTTAAATTGATAAGGCTGGAAAAGTCCCCTTCAAGTTCTCTTGCAAACTAACACTCTGCCCATATCAGAAGGCTGAGCAACAAATAATGGATAGCCTACTCTATTATATGAAAAACTAATTTTAGAGCCCAAATTCTTCTGAGAAAACTATCATAGACATGAACTACCATATTGGAAAGGTGTTGTTCTTAACTCAAGAAATAGTTTCTCCTTCTTCCTACTTAAATATGACTGTGGCACTCACCTTTAGCATTAACAAAGCCACAAAGCTCTTTGTTTTTAAGTATCTACTAAACTCCATATTCTTAGGTGTGGGTGACATTTGGCTCCAAAGAAATCCCAAATTGAGACTAAAATGAGATCTAATTGCCATTACTGACTTCTATAATGGCTTATTTCTGCCCTGTGCTGATAGCCTCAATGCCCTGACTTTTTTGGTCTTTTGATAACCTTAGGAATGCAATGAGCTCTTTTTTTAGGAATTGACATTGCAGGCTGAGAAGTGTAAAATTATAAACTTTGACCCTGTCATGTTTCATTCAATTACAAATGTCAGCTTGCAATATAGACTAAAAAAAAAAAAAGATTAAAGAAAGCGATTTCTAAGGAAACTTTGTTCTACTTACAAGCTAGTTTTGTCTTGAAAAGACTACCTGGCTTTCTGTTTTGCTTAAAGTGACCTGCACAATGAATTGGTTCATTCAGACCCTGAAACTAGAGTTAGTTGCACTGAGTTCTATAGAAATGTCTTCCTTGCTACTAGCCTCCTTTACAAAAGAAAATTCAACATAGGTTTTGAGGAAAAGTAGAAATACAAAGACTAGGTGATAGTGTAGAAAAAAATCTGATTTTTCATACTATGACATTTCTATCATTTTGTAAGTTTGGGTTTGAAAGATCAGCAGCACTCAAGGGAATATTTCTTTTCTTGAGATGCTTTCCCTTCATTTTAAATAATGAGGGTTCCCACTGTCATAGTTGATGGAGAGAAACACATTTTACCATTCCATTAGAAACCATTGGTTGTATTACTTGGTTTCAACTCCACCATCATCATCCCTTCTCTCCTTATCCCTTCCCAAGCAATGAAAACCTCATCACTAGGAAATACATCTTCCTGTGGATTTCATCAGAGTTGGTACTATATCAGCATCCTCAGTTGCCTTTGCCCCTCTGATTGGAAGGTTGAAAGGTAGAGCAAAAAATTCTTCCCAAAGTCATTTAAAGAGTGTTCAGAAGCCTAGCTGGCTCTTCATTTCCTGCCAACTGCACTGTTTGCTTTTCATGAGGGGCCAGAGGCAAGGGGATCTTCTTCTCCTTCCCCACTTTTCAGCTTTTTTTTATGTTGTCTTTCTCCATTAGATAATAAATTCCTTGAGGATAGAAACTATTTTTCTTTCCCCTACTAACATCCTCAATGCTCATCATAGTGCCTAGCACATAGTAGAAACAATGAATTTTCATCTATCATAATTATTCTTTTCTTTTATCAAAAATATAACTCTCTTTATTGCAAAGATTAAACTTAACAATTACCCAAAATTATTCCTCATATTGAATAAGACCAAATACCTAGAAACAAAGTACTAATCACTGTTTTTAAATACTTCTTACTTATTCTAATATCATTTTTCATGAAACCTTGATTGGATCATTTCTTTCAGATTACTTAGAATCCCTTCCAAAAAAAAAAAAAAGGTGAAGGTTGGGATGGACTATCAAGAGCATATTTTAAAAAAATAGCTAATATGAGAAATCCTCATAGTGCTTTTTGTGATACTTAAGATTAGGTAGCTCTTCCTTGGTCATTGGCCTCTGCTACAATCCATGTAGAATTAATTCCAGGTAAGTTTGATTTGTCTCAAACTTGAGACAGTGAAGTCTCATCTCTAAAGACCCTTCTAATATATCATTCTATGATTTGGGCCTCAAATCCCTCATCTGTAAAGTGGGAATGAAAACATTTCATAGTTCATGGTTCTTGGGAATATAACACAAAATAATGCACATGAAGTCATTTTTATACCTTTGAGTTTGATATGTTGATTGTTGCTATCGTTACTAGAAAAAGACACTTGTTTATTTGTGTGGCAGGTTTTGAAGTTTAGAGGGATAAGACAGTATTAGAGATACAGGTTTATGGTCTCTCTAAAGCACAAAGGCCAGCATGGTTCATTGTTGTCCTTCATATTCAAAAAGAACCCAAATGACATCACTGGTGATGTCTTTTGAGTTGAGCATAAATTGTGTTTAAATGAGGTAAAATTGCACAAATTTATCCCCTTCACTCTCTCTTCCAAGGTTATCAAGGTACAATGTCAACACAAAAGTCAGGATAACTGTCACTGGCCCAGGATGCAATGGATAATCCTGGCATCTCTGATGTCTCACCAAGCTCTAAGTACTCAACAGAGCCAACTACTACCACCATTGTGGCCATACATAATAACAAACACAATGACCAAATTGACAGGAGAGTTACAAATAGTCGACAGTGTAAAAGGGAAATTAAGGTATTTTATAGATATATATAATTAAGGTGTGGCCGCCAGGAATCAACAATTCAGGTTGATTTGGTATGAGTTATCATCGTCCTGAGATTTATTCCTAGCATTTCTGTCATGCCTAAAATTGCTATTCCTGGAACCATCAGTATTATCATTATTATTATTCCTGTTGTTATTCCTATAGTTATCTGTCGGCTGATTATTATTTTTGAGTACTCTTAAGAAAGTCCTACAAGTCCCCATTATATGGCCCTTTTACATACAGAAATAACAGAAAGCAGGCTGATGGTTAGATTCTTGGAGAGAGGCTATAATCTCTCCTTTATTTTTAGTTTTTCTTTTAGCATTTTGATTTCTGCTTTTAAAGTATCCATTGAGTCAGTATCATCCCCATGTTCTTGTGCTTGGCCTCTAAAAACATAGGATGCTACCTTCCTCAATTCCCCAAGGTTCATAGTTTCCCAGGTTGGGCAGTTAGTTTTAAAATAGTCTTTGACTACTTTGCAGGAATTTTTTACAAATTGTCTATGTATATGTTTAATATCCCTTTCCATGCCTAAATCAAGGCCCAATATATTTCTGCAACCTCAATCAGTCTGTCCATAAAATGGGAGGGAGTTTTAGTAGTACACTGTTTAGTTCCCTTGAATTTTGCCAGGTGTCTTGTGTGTCAGCACAGGCTTTTACGGCTATCAATAATGCTGCCCTGCCATCATGCAATTTTTTTAATATCTGCTGCAGAATTGTAATTCCATTTTGGATCCTTGAGAGGCCAGTTAGGTACGTCTTTACCTTTATTACAATTGGCCCAAGTAACGATCCTCTCTTTCTCACCAACTGTCAGAAGTTCATCTAAAACATTCTCAACATCCTGCCAGCTAGGGTCATAAGTTTGGAATATATGTTCTAATTTTCTTAAAACTATAAATGGTTCTTTCTCAAAAGTGGGCATATTTTTTTTTAAATCCAGCTAAATCGTCAGGGCTGAAGGGAGTAAAGTGTCTTACAGACACCAAGTCTCCTTCAGTATTAAAAGTGGGTACTTCTCGTAAAGGAAATAGCACCGCATTATCTTGAGAGGCAGAGAGGGTGGGGGCTGCAGCATTAGCAGCAGCTGGGACTATCTGTAGGAGGGGCTGAGGGGTGGGTTGGATGGGTTTCAGAGGGGGTGGGATGGGCTGAGGATGGGGCAGTAAGGGTTGAGGAGAGGGTGGGACCGTATCAATGGGTTGAGTGGAGGATGTGTCAGGAACACTTTCATAGGAATCCTCAAATGAGGAAGTATGGATGAATACTCTCTTTTGTTGGAATTTCTTTCTCAACTGTTTCCTCTTTTTTAAATGCTTAGCATGGTTCTTTATATAAGCCATCAGTTGCTCTACATTCCTCTCCAACTTGTTTGTCTTCCTTATTGAGAAGTAAAGATAAATCATTCCGCCTATAATCACTACTATCACACTTACATACAGTGCAAGAAATATCCCTTGAAATGTATTTTGTGGGACTACTGTCCCAAACAAAAAAGACAAAAGTGTCACTCCTATAAGTTCGATCCATCTTCTTAAAGTGTGAACTCCGGTGTGCACTAATTCACTAATGGTTTGGAACCACCACATTTTGTTCCAGAAAATTGATAAATCTGCTTATAATTTACTCTTGTCAGTAGATGTCACTAGCAGGTAAGGTCTTCCTTTTACTAAGGGTTGGGCTAAAGTTTTATTGTTTTGGGTAAATGACTTCCTTTTGTTCCTGCCTGGCCAAAGACAAAGGCTATAGCCTGAGGCTGAGTTCTAGAGATTAGGCTCTTTGAGGGTAGACAGGGCTTTTAGCCTGAGGCAGTTGGGAGTGTCTTTCAAAGGCTAAGTTTGGTTCTGGGAGGCTCTTTTCAGTTGTAAAAGTCTGAAGGATTTCTTTTTTAAAACTATGTGCCTTCTACTTTGGGGAAAAGGGCATTTTAAATTCTAGCTGGCCCCACCAGGCTTTTGCTTTTTCTAAAGATTTTAAAACTAGAAATTCAGTTTTGAAATAAAATAGAGAATCGAGCTAATGCCTATTTGTTCCCTAAGGCAAGGGAATGGTCTCCTAGCTGAATTTTCAGGGCCCCCTTTTGATCTCACCAGTCTGGCAGCTTTATATCGATCTGCAGTTCCAAAGCATGCCGTGAGAAGGCTGACCTAGTGGATAGTTATAAAGTAAAGAAGAATTCAAGAAAATTCAGGAAGATTGAGGAAGTTCAAGACCGAAACGTGGTCGGCCAAAAAATGTAAGAGGGAAATTAAGGTATTTTATAGATATATATAATTAATGTGTGGCCGCCAGGAATCAACAATTCAGGTTGATTCCGTAATTAAATCAGACCCAAGTCAGCATTGGGTTAAGGTAGTTTATTTACAATTAGGAAAGTAAAAGGTAGGGAAATAGAGAGAGGGAGAGGCTAGTCCAGGCCTGCAGAGGCCTGGACAGAGAGAGAAGGTTAAAAGGCTAAATAAATGAAGCTACAAGCCACAAGGCCTAGCAACCAGATAGGCTAGTGCCTACTTAAGGCAGAGTTTAGAAGTGGCCTAGGTAGGCCAAGGAAGTCAGCCTAATTTACCCACGTGACAATACAGAGTGCAAACAGTCTATGGACTCACCCGACTACCTGCAGCACCAAGTCAAAGCAGGAACTCCCCCAACAGGAAGTAACCCACCTACTTAAAGAGATAGTGTCTTTCGTCACTTCCCGTGGGTCCACCTCTAATTCAAGTGGACAAATGGCAGTCTCTACACTGATTTGGACTGTCCAAAGGGCAGTCCCTTGTTCTTGATTTGTTATTTATTGTCACCTGTGGGTAACTCATATCCCCTCCCCACTAAGGGAGGTGAAGATGACATCATTTCTATGCCTGGGTTAAGTAGAGTTTTTACTATGAATGGACTAGAGCTAATTCTATTTACACAACAGGCATATCCTAGCCTAGACCATCCTCATCGTTGTAGAAATTTCAGCCTTTGGCTTTGTTCTTAAGGTCAGTGGGACGAGGAAAGGAGAATCATGGTCTGAGATGCTTAGCACACTGAGTCTATAGGCTTTGTTATTTTGATCATTATTAGTGTAAATGAATTCTATTGACTTTTAAAATAGTGCTACTTTAGATGCCTTATAAGTTTTGTCTAAAAGCTTCAGTAGTGGCCCTAGCTCCTAGGATTCTAAGAAATCTGTTACTTACATCAAACTGAAATTTGCCTCATTGCAGCTTACATCCATTTTGTCTTTTCTACTATCAGTCACCTCAAACTGTGTACTATGTCCTTATCCCAAGCCCAGACTAGGATTCCTGGTTTAGCTCTGGGCCCACACAGATCAGTCCACTTCATCCCAGACTACCCAGGGCTGGGACTCTGGAGTTCTCCACAGGTTTGAAATTTCAAGGGGTATGGGTTGGCTTAATACCACTATTTGCCCAGGCAGGATCTCAGGGTCTGGATGTTGGTATGGATTTAGGTTACACACCTGGAACAGCGGAGGTATGTGGCTTGCTCTTGCCTTGCTTTTCACTCCTTGCTATAATCTTGCTTATTGTGCTCTCCTCTCACCCCAGTGCCCCAGATGTTCTCTGCCTACCTTTTGGGCTTTTCTTTTCTTGAAAATTGTTTTACTCTATCTCTTTCTTGGCTTTTTCACTCCTATATTTGTTTTGTGTTGATATTTTAATCTTGGTCAGAGAGGATTCTCATGGTGGCACAGAGCTGCTGAGGATTACTCTGTCATCTTGCCTCTGCCCCAAGAAATCTCTCCATTTTATCTTTTGAAGAAAAACAAAATAAATCTAATTCTTTTAAAAAAAATAACATCTCTTTAAATGGTACAAAACAGTTATTATGTCTTCTCCCCATACTTTAATATATTCTCATTTTCCTTTTCTTCTCTAGAATAAAAATCCTTAGTTCTTTTGACCTGTGATACTAATGAATTTTCAGCATAGGATATGAACTCAAGGCCCTAAAACTCCTAGATTACTGGTATTTTAAATGACTTTAGATATCATCTAGTATAGGTGCTCTTAACACTTTTTCTATTATGGACCCCTTTGGCAATCTGGTGAAATCTATGGATTTTTTCTCAGAATAATATTTTTAAATGTTTAAAATAAAATGTACATAATTATAAAGAGAACTAAATATATTTGAAATAAAAATGTTCATAGACACCCCTGATCTAATCCAACCTTCTATTTTTATAGGTGAAGAAACCCAGAGAAATGACATGACTTTCCAAAGGTCCTACAACTAACTGCTCAGTGTAAGAACATATACTCTTTGCTTATATGTATGAGCCTCCACGCCTTTCATGTTTTCTGTGCACTGTGGGCATTTAATAGAAATTGCTTTCAGTTTTAAGGAAATAAAAAAAAATTGAAAAGGAATACCAAATTATTGATGCAATTCTATTCAAGCACCACCAGATGTTGCTATTGCAAACAATATGTTACTCCTTATCAGTCTGTGATTGTTAAGAGGCTATCAGAAATGTTGTCAGTGAGATGTCAAATGTACCAGGAAATTATATTCCCTCTCTAAGAGAAGGGACTTCAGTACTAAGGACACTTCAGTGCTAAGGACACAAAATAAATATCACCTCAGGCTCTTTCCTTTTGTGAGTGGATTTTAAGTTAGAGCACCTGTTTTGAATTCCAGCTCTGCCTTTGCTATTTAAATGACTTTTGACTGATCATTTCTCTGAGCCTTAGTCTTCTCCTCTGCAAAATGAGAAAAATCATTCTTATGTTACCTAACTTACAGGGCTGTGTAAGCATTATTTGCAATAATGAAGGTTAAGTCACAAAATGCTATGTAAATATGCATGCATGATGCACTGAAAACACCTTGTTCAGAGCAAGTATTTCCTTTTTCCAGGGTTGGTGCAATCAGTCCAGAGTATAGAGAAGCAGCTTGGGTTGGGAGGGTGGGTGTGAGAAAAGAAGAAAAAGGAACAACCAATTATTGTTGTGCCTACTATGTGTCAGGCAGTGACACTGGATGGAATATCCAACATGGAGTCATAAAGAACTGAGTTCTAATCCAGCCTCAGATATCTACTAGCTGTGTGACCCTGAGCAAGTTTCTTAATGATATTTGCTTCCTTTTCCTCATCTGTAAAATGAGCTGGAGAAGAAAATGTCAAATCACTCTCGTATCTTTGCCAAGAAAATTCCAAATGATGTCATGAAGAGTTGAAATGACTGAAATGACTGAACAACAACACATGCTAGGCATTGTTGTTTTTTTGTTTTTTCTTTTTTGTTGTTATCTAATTTGATCAGGAGTCAAGAGATGGGGTTCTAGATCAGACTCTGACTGTGTGACCTTGAGCAAATCATTAAACTCCCATGGGCCTTAATTGTGAAATAAGGCTAGACCTGAGATTTACTAAGCCTCCCTGACACGCACACACTCTAACATTCTATGCATGTCTATTGATTGAGTTCTCTGTAAGCAAATTACAACATAAAACCTTTAAAGGTGTTATAAAGGAAGTAGTAAAGCTGTTACGGTAATTGATCTCTACTATTGATAAATAAGTTCAGGTGATTTTTATATAAATATACCTATTCATAGCAGCATAGTACTGTGGATAGAGTTCAGAATTTATGAACCTTGAATTAGAATACTGCCTCACACATTTGCTACCTCTGTGACCCTAAGCAAGTCACCTAATTTCTCTGTATCTCTGTGTCCTCATTTGTAAAATGAAGAGGTTAGAATTTATGTCTCTAAGATCCATTTCATCTCTGAATCTATAGTCTATCAGAGTTCTTTCCTAAAGAAGCCCCAGGGTATCTGAATGACAACTTAATTTTCCTTGGGAATAGTGGAACTCACTTCTAAGGAAGTGAGTATGCCTGAATAATGCCCTGGATTGTGGGAGAAAGGAGGGAAACACTATTAATGCATCCAGCCCTAGGTGGGGTTGAAATACAGGTTATTTAAACTATGGAGGTGGCGGAGAAGAGGACTTACTTCTCTACAAGACTCAGTGTTTTAGTGTATTACTGCAGGAGTGGGCTCCTGATAGGTTAAACAACTTCCCCAGTAAAGCACAGTAACTATTGGTTGCATGTTCTATAGACAACTGAAAATGTCAGAAGCAAGATTGGAATTCAGGTCTTTTAGATTTCCAAGTCTGGTTCTCTGTCCTCAAAGCACTCTGGCTTTCTTGATTCACATATGTACATAGCAAATGCAATAAAGAAACAAAAACAGTCCAATGAGAATGGTAATGGAAATTATATGTAACTCTAAATGAACCCAGGGTCCCAAATCAAAATATGCACAGTTAACTTTAAAGTGATGTAGCCAGTTAGAGGGAAACATTGAGTGTCCAGAGAGATTTGGATTATTCAGAAGAAATGAGCTCTAAGCAGTCTTTAAAAGAGGAGGCAGTCAAGAAATAAATTGAGAGGAGAGGGATATAAAATCAACATCAAGAGATCACAGTTAGTTATAAGCATTGATAATGTATATAATAATTATGATGATGATGATGGGCTTATTCAATGATCATTTATTTGAGTAGGAATCCTTTCTTGGTAAAGATCCGGGTGCAGACCAGGAGAATAGTGTCCATACCTCTTAGGATCACACCACCTTGAAAGCACCACTTGCAGAGCTACAGAATTAGCTCTGAAAACAGCAACACCAGGGAAATTAGGTGTCTCAGTGGATAAAACAAGAGGCCTAGAAATGAGAGGTCCTGGGTTCAAATTTGGCCTTTGACATGTCCTAGCTATTTGACCATGGGCAAGTCATGTAACTCCAATTGCCTAGCCTTTACTACTCTTTAGTCTTAAAAACAATATTTAATATTGGTTCTAAAGACAGATATTAAGGGTTAAAAAAACAGCAACAAAAAAATCCCCAGCAGCTTTAACATATTGTTCAAAGGAAAATAATAGGCTGGGAAGTAAGCAAATAACATAAAAAGAATATTACTATAAAAAGCTACTTTTGTGGCAGGAAAGACCAAGATAAACTCAGAACACAACAATGTGAAAAGAGCTGCCCAAAAATTCTCCAAGAAAAATGCTATTTGGACTCAAATCAAACAAGAAATCTTGGAAGAGTGAAAGAAAGAGATGAGTGATAGAGGAAAAATTGGGAAAAGAAATGAGAGTGATATATTTTGAAAAGAGAATTAGCAGCTTGGTAAAAAGAAATACTAAAAATAATAAAGAAATTAACATCTTAAAAACCATAATTGGTCTAATAATGAAAGAGGCACAAAAATTCACTGAAGAATAATACTATTTTAAAAAGCTGAATTGGCCAAATGGAAAAGGAGAATCTCATAATTCCTTAAAAATTAGGATTGGGCTGGTGGAAGCTAACGACTCTCTGACACATTAAGAAAAAACAAGATGCAAACCCACATATCCAGCAACTAATCAGAGGAGCAAGATTATAGCCAATGACAACGGGCAAAGAAGGAAAAAATATGAGCAAACAACAGAAAAAGAAAAAAGAAATTAAACAAAGAGCAAATGGAACAGAGGAGGACCAAGGAGCACCAAGAAAAAAAAGCAGAAACTCCAGCGCTTTAGACTTAGGCTTTTGAAGAACTCAAAACACAATTCAAAAAAAATAAAAAAAACAATTAAGAGAGGCTGAAGACAATTTGGAAAAGAACTTAAAAAGCAAAATAAGTAATCTGGAAACAGAGGCACATGAACTACAAAAAGAAAATAGTATCTTGAAAGCCAAAATTGGCCAGCTTAAAAAAGAGGCAATGAAAGTAAAAGATGACCTACAAAGAAAATCATACCAAAAGGAGAAGGATGACCAAAAAGCCAGGGATGAAATTCATCATCAATAATGTCATCAACATCATCAATATCAACAACAACATTGTCATCAATAATACCATCAACATTGTCATCAATAGCATCATCAACAGCATCAAAATCAACAACAATATCATCATCACCAACAACATCATCATATCAGCAACAACATAATCAACAACACCATCAACATCTTCATCATCAACTTCATCATCAACATCATTATTATTAATATAATCAATATCATCCACACCAACATCATCATCCACATCTTCATCATCAATATCATCATTGTCACACACATCAACATCATTAACGGCATCATGAACAACACCATCTTCAACATCATGAACATCATGAACAACACCATCAACATTATCGACAACAACAACATCATCAACATCATCAATATCAATGTCATCAATGCCATCATCTACATCAACATCCCCATCTAGCTATCCATCTTTTCCTGGCCCAGGAAAGAATTTTGCAGGATGTCCTAACCTAATAGCATATTATGCAGAGTACTGAATGAGAGCCAAAAAACCTAAACTATAGGCTTGAGTGCCACTATGTGTCCTTTGGGAGTAAAAAGAAAATCTTCTTTTTCCTTGACTCAGTTTCCTCATTTATGTATGAGTGAAGTTTATCTGGACTCTGCATTAAGTTAATCAACTAACCAAAAAATAAACAAGGTGCAAAGAAAATGAATTTTGGATGAAATGTCAAGAAGAGGGTTTAAAAAGAATGTGAGAACAGAATAAAGGGAGGACTTGAAGCCTAAAGCAGGAAGTTGGTTGCTGTTTCCTTCAGAACTTTGAGGATTAACTGACTGGGAGTTAACTGACCTGCCTGGAGTGGAGTAGAGTGGCACCATCAGACAAGTTTTCCAGATTCTGGACTTATCTCTCCCTCAGTTCCTGCCTTTTTTTCCAGATTGTATTTATAAACTACCTTTGTGTTCCTGATAAGAAAGGCAGCCTTAACCAAAACTGTTGTCTGTATTCCAAGAAACCTGCAGGCATTTGCCTGTAGGTCCTGGTAACTCTGCCATCTGATCACCAACCTTTATACAGGGAATCTGAACTATTCAACTTTCTCAAATACTGTTTGGAGTGGCCTTAGTCAGGGAAGCTAGATATTAGGGATTTGGGGGTTATAGTTTAGAGAAGTTAGGGTGGCAGATAACATCAAGTCAAAGAAGGCAGGTCCATGTGAACCTCTTTGTTTGGTGGAAGGAGCATTAGAGGTTTTAGTGCTAGAGAATTACATTGGCCCTCCTTCCCCTTCCCTTTCTTTGTTTATTTACTATATAAAAACCTTTATCAACTTAATATAGAAGTCAGATTGTGTTATTGAGATATCTAGATCTGAAAGCAGTCAGTTTGGCCCGTCATCCTGAGACAGACAGAGACACTGGACTTTAAACATTACCAACCTTTTAAGTGATAAAAATCCACTTCTTTCAGTGTAAACAAGAAAAAAAAAGCTTTCTGTAACATGGCAGCAAAGTTCAGAAAATTAAAACTCCTGATATAACTTGGCCCCTTAAGTCCCTGCACTGACGAGGACACTTTGTTCCTTCTCAGATTAGAGATATTGACTGGGTCAGAACCTTTTTATTTCTATACTTAGGAGCTCCTTGCTTGTAGTTTATGCTTAACATGTTCAAATAACACATTGATTCAATGCAAAGAGCACTTAATTAAAATGGAATAAAATATTAAATAAAAAAGAAAGAACAAGAAACAGGTCAAGCAACGAAAAGTCCTATGTTCAAATCTGATCTCAGGCAGTTCATAGCTATATAACCCTAGGAAAGTTGCTTAATCCCCATTTCCTGTTCTTCTGCCTTGGAACCAGTATCAATTCTAAGAAAGAAGTTAAGGGTTTGATTTTCTTTTGAAAGAAAAAATATAGTAAAGTCAGAAATGTAAAAAATAGAAAAAAATATGATATATATCTCATTGGAAAAACAGCTGATATAGAATATAAATTGAGAAGAATGTAAGAATTATTAGACTACCCAAAAGTCAAGATCAAAGAAGGAACCTAGACGTCAATTTTCAAAAAATTACCAAGGAAAACTACTCTGACATCTTAGATCCAGAGGGTAAAGCTGAAATTTAAATAATCTACTGATCATCTCCTGAAAGAGATATCCAAATCACATATACTCTTCAGAGTACTATAGCCAGATTTCAGATCTCTGAGGTCAAAGAGAAAATACTTCAAGAAGCCAGAAAGAAATAATTGAAATATGGGGATCCATAGACAGGATCACACAAAATTTAGCAGCTTCCATGTTAAAGGAACAGAAGGCTTGAAATGTGATATTCTAAAAGGCAAAAGAAATTAGGATTACAACCAATAAATAACTACCCATACTTCCCTGAGTATTTTCAGGGGTAGGGATTGGATATTCAACTAAATAGAGGATTTTCCAGCATTCCTGATGGAAAGACTAGAGCTGAATATGATGTGGACAGTGATATTAGGGTCTTGCCCAAAGAACTGACAGCTCAGGAGATCTCTATGGTGAGAGAACAAGCTTTATTGAGAAAGAGAGGAAGGCAGTGGAATGGTCCTAGTGATGGAGTAGCCATGTAATGGAAAGGCTTGACAATGGAGAGGCCTGTCAGTGGACAAGCTTGGTGATGGGAAAGCCCCAAGAGTTTTTCGGGAATGCTATTTCTTGATTAGTTACTAAAGAAGGGGTCATTTATTTCGATGATTGTTGTCTTGCCATTCCCAAGGAATGGATGTCACCTTACTTACAGTTCACCTTAGTCTGTATAGTCTTACCCATGGTTCCCTTGTTTACCTAGCTGGGGGAGTGAGAGCCACAATTCAAATAGTTGGTAATTATATGTTAAACACCCTAGGGATAACTTCAGTTTCCTTTTGCCTGGTTTTGTGAAGATTTCCAAAGGAGAGAGAGGTCCCTGTTTTGCTATACCTATGTTGATTGGCCAGTTACAGAACTCCCACTTAAATCATTACAGCAACTTGTCAACATCCATACTCCAACCTGTCTGCATGGGAACCCTCATCAAATAGAACATTTACCATTCAAATGTAAAATCCAAGAGAAGCATCATAAGGTAAATGTGAAAGTGTAGTCATAATGTAAAACTGCTTATATTACCATATGAAAGGGTGATATATGTAACTTCTAAGAACTTCATCATTATGAGGGAAGTGTGTGAAATAAATTATTTAGGGGACTTTGATCCCAAAGACCCTAATGGCAGGACACAGGAGCCACAGAGTCATGTGTCAGGTCTGAAGACCTGAAGCCCTGATGCTGGAGTCCCCAGGTTTCCCCTGGAATCCGCTAGTATCAGTATGAGCATCCTAAGTATCTATGTGCCAGAGCCAGCACAATGTTGCCATGGAGGTTGGAGCTAGACTAGAGTATTTAAAAAGGAAGCCATAAAAGGAAGTGATCTTTTTGCCTTGTCTTTGAAGGAATGACCTCTGGGGTTTTCACTCTCTTGCCTTGCTTATCTGATTAGGGCATCTCTGACAATCAGTGACTTGAGCCAGTTAAATGGAGTATCAGATTTATTCCTAAAGTTAGAAAGGCTGAAAATCCTCTTCTATTTCTCTTTTTACTAATAAATGCTTATAAGTCTGATACTAAGCCTCCAGATTAATTTTTATTTATAACAGAAATTAAAAGGAGTTTAAATAGATAGAAAGAATGGCCATGAGTCAATCATGTTGGAATGATCTGTAAAAAAATAAAGTGGTAAAAAAGAGGGATGGACTGAAAAAGGGGGAAGGAGAAGTAAAATGAGGAAAGTTTTCTCACATAAAAGAAGTGTCCAAGGAAGAACTTTTACAATTGAGGAGGAAATGGATCAGAGCAGGAAATTCTCCAACCTTATTCTCAAAGAGGGAACACACCCACACACAAGCACACAGTTGTTTATAGAAATGTAACTTACCCAAGAGGGAAATAGGAGGGAAAAGGTGTAAGAGGGTGGGTTAAGGGAGGCAGTAGTTAAAAGCAAAAGAGCCTTTTCAGAGGAGACAGGATAAAAAAAAAAAAAAAAGTGTGTGTGGAGGGGAGAAACAGAAGAAAATGGGATAGAGGGAAAATTAGTAATCATAATTGTGAATGTGAATGGGATGAGCTCAAACATAAAGCAGAAGCAGATAGCAGAATGGATTAGAAACCAGAATCCAACAATATGTTGTTTATAAGAGACACACTCAGAATAGAAAGACACATAAAGAATTAGGGCTGGAGCAGAATCTAATGTGCTTTAGCTGCAGTTAAAAAGGAAGGGGTAGCATCATGACCTCAGAAAAAGCAAAAGCAAAACTAAACCTAATTAAAAGAGTTAATCAGGGAAACTACATTTTGATAAGAGGTATCATAGACAATGAAACAATATCAAAAAATTTCATAGCAATTTCTCAAATACATAGGGAATTTGGTCAGATTTATAAAAATAAGACCCATTCCCCAGTTGATAAATGGTCAAAGGATATGTATAAGGCAGTTTTCAGAAGACGAAATCAAACCTACCTATAGTCATATTGAAATGCTCTAAAACATTATTAATTAGAGAAAGGAAAATTAAAACAACCCTGAGGAACCACCTCACACCCATCAGAAATGACAAATGTTGGAAGGGACGAGGGAAAAATAATAATAAATGATTGGTGGAATAGTGAACTGGTCCAACCATTTTTGGAGAAAAATTTGGAAATATACACAAAGGCCTATAAAACTATGCATACACTTTGACCCAGAAATAGTACTACTAGGTCTGTATCCCAAAGAGATCAAAGAAAAGGAAAAGGACTTAGATATACAAAATATTTATATAAGCTCTTTTTGTGTTGGCATAGAATTGGAAATTGAATAAATGCTCAAATATTGAGAAATGGCTGAACAACTGATGGCATATGATTGTGATGGATTACTGTTAGGCTCTAAGACATGATTGGAGGGGTTCAGAAAAAAAAAAAACATGGGAAAATCTATGTGAATTGATGCAAAGTCAAGTGAAAAGAACCAGGTAATCATTGTGCACAGCAATTGCAATGTTGTAATGATCAGCTGTGAAAGTACTTGGCTACCCTAATCAGCACAATGATCCAAGACAATTGCAAAGGACTCATATAGCATGATACTTTTATTTATGGAATTAAGCCATATAAGCCTTAAAGCTTAAATTACTATGTAAATGTGATTTTATTTCTTCTTTTTCTTTCAATGAACTGTGTAATTAATAATTGCTAGGAGAGGCTCCTAACAAGGAGTTCATTATATTGATGAAACCATAGGTACGGTTTAAAAAAAAGTAGCAAAAGTTGTAAGACTTCATAAAATCAAAAGATTTAAGAGCTGAAGGTACAACAGTCCTAATCCACACCCAAATGAAATATTTTCCATATTGTGCTAACAAGGAATCTTTCAGTTTTTGCTGACAAAAAAGCCGCAATGTGGGAAAACTGCTACCTCTTGAGACAACTCCACTTTTGGATGGTTTTAACTATAAGAAAGTTTTCCCTTGCATCAGCCTTGATTTGCTTCTTTTTTACAACCTACTCTCATAGTTCCAAGTTTTGCTTTTTGGGGTCACACTGAGCAAGTCTAACTTCTTTTCAAGATAATAGCCCTTCAGATATTTGAAGGAAGTTCTCATATCCCTCTGAGTCTTTTTTTCTGCAGATTAAATATGCAAAGTTCCTTCAACCAGTCCTCATAGGCTGATGGATATTATGTGGATATAGTGTTGACCTTGAAGAAAGATCTGAGTTCAAAACCTAATTTATACACTTCCTAGCTATCAACCTATGCAAATCACTTTACTTTTGTTCCCCAGTTTCCTTACCTCTAAAATAGGAATAATAATAAGCATTCGCCTCACAGGTTTGCTGTAAGGATCATACAAGATAATTATGCAAAGGACTTTGCAAACCCTAAAGCACTGTGGTTGGTTGTTGTCCTTCATAGCTGAAGAGGACCAAAATGGTACTAGTGATATCTTTTGTCCTGCACATAAATTGGATTTTAGTGAGACAGAGTTGAACAAAGTTGTGAGCTTCACTCTCTCTTTCAGTCACTGAAATCTAATGGCAAAACAAAAGTTGAGATGGTATAACTCAGGATCCAGAGGATGACCTTGGTTTCTTGGATGCTTCTACCATCTTCATGGCCATTAGAACAAATTATTCTCTGGAAAGTCTTCATATGTTTGGGGTAGACACACCTCTGACTCACTGATGGGTTTGAGGTCTGTCAGTTGTCCTCAAACTGGTTAGTGTACCTCCTGAGATGGCTTACTTGCATGTGGCTGCTGCACATGTGACATTTTCCTGAAGCTAGAGGTGAGAGCTGGGTGGCAGGTGGACACCAAAGGAGGAAATCAGTCCCGAAAAGGTCTCAGCAAGCTCTCGCACCAGAGATGGTAGTACGCCCTGAACAATGTACATCCCAGTGTATGTATAAATGTTAGCTATTCTATCAGTTAGTCAACAAACATTTATTAAGCACCTGTTATGTACCCCTAGAATACAAAGAAAGGTAAAAACCTATCCATGTTCTAAAGGAACTCAGAGTCAAACGAGGGAGTAATATTTCATGAATTCTATACTGTTGGTTGTTCTTTGAATGTTGTCCACCTTAAAAATATCCTTGCTAAAATGGGCTATCTAGAACTAAACATAGTAAGTTAAATGTTTGCTGCATCAATCAAAGATCCTTAAGATTTCTTTCATTAACCTCCTTGGTTGCAATATCATGCTGTTGACTCAAATGCAGTTTGCAGTCCTCTCAAACTGCCAGATATTTTTAAACGATATTTTTGTCTGGCCATGACTCCTCACATTTGACAATATAATCCAGAATTTAAGTAGCTAGGTGACACAATGCAGTCAGGAAAATTCTGAGTTTAAGTCTGGGCTCAGACACATGTTAACTATGTGATCTTGAGCAAGTCATTTAACCTGTCTGCCTCAGTTTCCTCATCTATAAAATGAGAATGCTAAAATCACCAATCTCTCCAACCTTGTGAGGATAAAATAATATAGATAGACTATTGCAAACCTTAAAGGGCAATATAAAAGCTAGCTATTATTTAAATCATTCATTCAACAACTATCTGGCAAGTACTTCCTATGTGTCAAACACTAATCAGACTACATTCAGAGCTTTGAATTTCTCTCCATTTGTTCCCCAAAATTGTTTCTTTTATTGAAAAATAGATACTGAAACAGCTACTATTTATGCAGGACTCTGCAGTATTTTCCTGTGCTCTGGGAGCACTGCTCAGAGCCTATGGAAGGAGTGCAAATTAGCTAACAAATCCCATCATCCCCTATCTTCACATTTTTTAATTGATGCAACAAATAAGAAAATGTAAATGTAACAAGTTGCAAGATCATGGCTTATAAAACATACAAAGGGAGAAGAGGGAAATTTATCTTTACTCAGTGGAAAAGAATATTTAAATTACTTTTTTTCAAGAGGATTTTACCAAGGTTGGAAGGTAAACAACTAAAAGAATATGCATTAATAAATGTGCATAAGGATGTTGGTTTCCCCTTCCTGGATCCCAGCTTATTGCTTCAAAATTTTTTTCTTTTGTTGGCTTAGCATCATATTATTTATATTTGACTAAACTTACTCAGTTGAAACCAGGAGGGGATTTATGTATGTAGCATATGAAAATATAAATTAGAAGTGGGCAGACATTTTTCTTTATCTTGCTTGCTTGATTTTCCATTTGGCTATGATATTCACTGGTGGTTGCTGAAACAATCAATCAGATTTCTAGGTTGCAGCAGTTCACATATATACTAGTCAATTTGGTCAATTTCCTCATGTTCCTAGACTATGTTTTCTCTAGTGTCTTTTTTCCCTGTCTCTTCTTC
This sequence comes from Gracilinanus agilis, assembly GCF_016433145.1. Lineage (NCBI taxonomy): Eukaryota > Metazoa > Chordata > Mammalia > Didelphimorphia > Didelphidae > Gracilinanus > Gracilinanus agilis. The sequence goes on from NC_058130.1 coordinate 647,339,734, forward strand.
TCTCCTCTCTCACAGTGGTGAGAAGACTTGTGATCACATTATACAAAGACTGAAGGATCATAGGCTTATAGATCTCCTGGAAGGGACTACAAAAATCATCTCCTCCAGCCTTCTTTTTTCACAGATGAGGAAACTGAGGCCCAGAGTAGTTAAGTGCCTATCCATGATAATAAGCACAGGAGGTAGTTATAATACAATAGCTAAAATTTACATAGCTTTTATTTAATTCTAGGCACTATAATAAATACCTTACAATTATTGTCTCATTTGATCCTCACAACAACTTTGGGTGGTAGGTGTGAATATTAGCCCCCTTTTATAAATGATGAAACTGCGGCAAACAGGTAAAGTGACTTCCCCAGGGTCACACAGCTTGTTCGTGTCTGAGGCTGGATTCGAATTCAGGTCTTTTTAATTCCATGCTTGCCACTTTATCTGCTATGTCATCTAAGTAGTATTTGAACTCAGAGCCAGTGTTCTTTTTATTGTACCAGACTGCACCACTTTCTTTCTACTACTTTTTTTTTTGTGTGTGCGTAAGATCTCTTCCACAAAATGACTAATATGGGAAAATGTTTCACATGATCGCACTTGTTAAATCTATATTAAATTGCTTACTGTCTCAGGGAGGGGAAAGGGTGGGAGGAAGGGAGGGAAGGAGAGAGAATTTAGAAATAAAAACTAAAAAAAAATGTTAAAAAATAATTTTTACATGTAAATGGGAAAAAGTAAAATATTATTTTTAAAAAATATTTCCAGAGTTTTGTGAACCAGAGATTCAACTTGATTTCCTTCCACGGGGAAGAACTAGGAACAATAGAGGGAGATTTCAGTTTTATAAAAGAAAAGAAACTCTTAAAAATTAGTTCTATCCACAGAGATTAGTGTGAACTAATGAGTTTCCCATTGCTGGAAGTCTGCAAGTGGAAGCTAGATAACCACTTCTCAAGGCATATTATAGAAAGGATTATTATTTAAATATGCTTTGGACTAGACCCTCCCTCAGAAATCCCTCCCGACTACAAAAGCTTTGAGATTTTGATATTGTAGAGAAAGATAAAAAAAAAAGGTCAAGGACAAACTTGAGGATACACCCTCTGAATAACAGATATAAAAACATGGCAAAGATATATAGCTATTTACTCCCTTGGAAATTGTATGCACGAGTACTGTTCCATTTCTACTCGTGACCTGTCCACAAATACTTCACTGCCTTCATGTCAACTTCAAACTTTCTACATTAAAGTTATTTATTTTCTGAGCAGCTTAATAAGAAATGCAACAGAATGTGAGCAGAATCCAAGCTGAGCATTCTATTTTGCCTTAAAAGAATGAAATTTTCCACAAGTCTGCACAAAATAGGAGCATCTATCTCTCCTATTCAGTGGTATTAGAGAAGACATTTTGAGGTGATTGTGATTTTGCTAACGGAATACTGGAATGATGGACAGTGTCAGGCTGGATGGAGTCAAGGGGCAAGAAGATCCAGGATTAAATCTTATTGCTGCCCCTTATTAACTGAGTGACCCTGTGAGTCTTCTAACCTCTATATATCTCAGATTTTTTTACTGAATCATAGACGAGGTACCTTTTGTATTGGTAGAGGGAGTTCCCATATCTGGAGTTCCCTATAGATACTTCCCCTATATTATAACACTATTATCTAATCATTGGGGAGCTCCTGGTATGTTTATACAATGATCAGCAATTTGGACCGAATAGGTACCTTATCTCAGCTATCTACTCACCTTTCCCTCTCTTAAATATAATGCTTTACTTCTTATTTAGCTCCTTGGTCAATCACATTGTTTTCTTCTTGTGCCTTGGAATCATTTTGAATGCTCTAAAATTTGTTCTTGAAAACCTCATTCCTCTCTATCTCACTCTCCTAAGGTCTTGAGTCCTGAAATCCCATTTGTCCTATCTTTGATTCTTTTGAATTATATTCTCATAAAGTCTAGAGAACATATTTCAGTACACTCTAATTTGGTATTCCCTTTCTCTGTCCAGAACTTTAGGATGATATGAATGCTACATCCTTAGGCTACTTCAAAATTCCATTTCACTAATCGGTCCCTCCTTATTAGTAAAAACCAGGTCCAGAATAGAATCTCCTTTCATTGGTTCCTTGATCTTTTAAGAAATGAAATGATCAGCAAAGCAAAGTAGGGATTTCTTTGCTGCTCTGTTTTCATTAGGGACCTCTAGGAGAAGTTCAGATTTCTAAAGTTCCTCAGCACAATTGGATATTGCCTTATTGTTGGCCTTAAGATTTTCATCAAAACTAAATTTATCATCTCTCTTGTCCTGCAGTCTTAGCCTATTGCAAACTTCATATTACAATGCCTTTTATTACAATTCCTTTTATTTTACCTGGCTCTCAAAACATTGCCTTGAACAAAGGAGAACTGCTATCATGCAGGTAATCACCTTACTCTCTCTTCACATTGAACATTACCCAAATGCTCCCCAAAATGTTTCCTCAAGCAAATTTGTGTATTTCCTTGTGGAATATTTATATATCTTGATACATATACAATTCTATTGCACCATCTTTTCTACCTTATTTCTCTCTTTCCAATCAAAAATAGACATTCATTACTTTATTCTCCAAGAGTTGAATATTGTCAAGTCTCAATGATCCTTGTGTCAAAAATCTCATAAGAAAAGATAAGAAAAGACTTAAAGTCTGTAGTACATTTTGCTTATTAACCACAATCCTGGAAGTCCATAATAAAAGATAATGAATACCCCCTTCTTTCCCATTTCTGATAATTGTCTCCTAGTAAATAATAGTCACCTCCACTATTACTTTACTCCTTTGTCATATTTGCTTCTCTGTGTCCTATAGTTTAATAATTATTTTCTCTAGGTGATTTCTTTTACCTTTCCTTTTTTGGATCACAGTATATATGATCAGTCAGTTTTTAGACAACTACTCTTTAAGACCATAAGTTTCAGAGAAGGTGTCAAGGTATATCAGTAGGAATGTCCTCACCTAGGAGTGCCTTATGCCAGTGAACTCATATTAGTCCTGTCCCCTATCTAGAAAGATCTAATGAAAGAAATGATTTTGCTTAGAAAATATCCTCAAGAAATTCTGCCAAGAAAATCCTAGGCTCTCTCTCCTCTTCCCACAGTTCTCTTTTATCAGTTGTCCACTTTTTTGCCACCTCCATCTGTAAGTTAATTAAAGATCTGAGCAAAATAGTCTCAGTTACTACACAATCTTGCTAACATATTTTTCCAGTTAGTGTTCTTGTAGTTAAGAAGCAACAGTGGATAGAAGACTGAACTTGGAGTGGGGAAGGAAGGGAGGCACAGAACCATTTGTCATGAAACAGTTGAGTCTGTCAAAATCAACTTCTATCAGCTCTTGACTCATGTGAAAGGCACCATGGTCTTCTCTTGCTTTCTATCAGAATTTAGACACCCATCCCAGAGACCCTAGGCTCTGGTAGGTGTGCTTTCCCTTTTTTTGTCCAAAACTTTCCCCTTCTTGTCCAATATCAATATAATGGGGCAGCTGGATTGAGAGTCAGGTCTAGAGATAGGAGGTTCTAGGTTAAAATCTGACCTCATACACTTCCTAGCTGTGTGACCCTAGACAAGTCATTTAACCCCATTGCCTAGCCCTTACCACTCTTCTGCCTTGGAATCAACACATAGTATTGATTCTAAGACAGAAGGTAAGGGTTAAAAAAAAACCAAAAAAACAATCTCCCATATCAATATACTTACTAGCCAGTCCCGATGACACAAGCAATGACTTTCCACATTTTCTAGCTTTAGATATTCTTTATAGAAATATAAACTCCTTGAGGGCAAGAACTATCTTGTATGTCTATATTTGATTCCCCAGCACTTAATACAGTGCCTGGCACAAAACATGTGTTTAATAAATGCTATTTTATTTATTTGTTTCTTTTTGACCATGACACATTAATGAGTACTCCATGAGTCTATTCCTTTAACCAGTTCTGAATAAATTTAAATATATAATCTATAAGTCACATCTTCCCATCTTGTCTAAAAGGATGGTATAAAAATAGCTTTAAAATGTCTTGCTGAAATCAGCTCACACTATATCTATGACTTTTTCTTGTTCTACCATTCTAGTAATTCTGGTTACTTTACATGCACCCAGCTCTAACTAATTTTATAGGATATCTCTGTTCTAAGATAGATCTGTTGTCTGTATAAAAATAGATAAAAGATAAGTATTGACTATGTAAATATTTCCCCTTGTTTATTCAGCCTTATGCTGAAATAATGTTCCTCTTTGTGATCCCCAAATAAATTAAAATACAATTTTCTTTAAGCTCATATTTACAATGTTCCTCTCATTTTCCAAGGCTTGGTTTAGATAATCCTAGGATTTTGAGAAAATACATATACTATTATTCTCCCATTTTCTTTTCCCTGATATCATGCTAATTGCAAACCATATTATTTTCTAAAGACTTTGTCCTGAGAAGCTAAATCTGTCACAAAGGTCTCAGTAATCTTAGGTAATTTAGTCTGGAGAATGGCATTGTGACTTCACCATAGGTCACCACACTTTTCTATTTATGTAGCCTCTTATTAGAACGTCAACTCCCTGAGGATAGGGCCTGGGTTTACTCACGTGGTAAATAACAAAACTCAGTTTTATACTTATCACATAAGTTCTTTCAATCATTCAGCTTAAAAAAATTGTAGAAGAGAAGTGTTCCATTTCAATTTACTTTTCCTATTTTACTAAATATATATTTAGATAAATAGATAGAGATAGAGACGGAGACAGAGACAGAGACAGAGATAGAGATAGAGATAGAGATAGAGATAGAGATAGAGATAGAGATAGAGATAGAGAGAGATAGAGATAGAGATAGAGATAGATAGATGCAGATAAATTGCACCATGAGGGAATCACTGAGCAATGGAAATAAGTATTTTTAAGTTGGAGAAAAGAGAGAACTGGGAAGATAAAATTAGAAAAAGCTACATACAGAAAAGCTAAATTGTGTTTTAAAGCCTTTTAAAACAAATAAAAAGCTCTAAATTTCCAAGGATAGTAATACCTAAAAAATATAACATCTTATTGAATTGATTACATTTTACATCCTTGAGTTCTCTCAGGTCAGTTACCTAGTCCTGTGTTTTTACATAAGACCAATGATCTGTCATTTATAGAAGTCTCCTATGTGGCCCTGCTGAGATTCTTGAACTTATTAAAGAAAAATCACAGTTAATCTAGCAGCTACAACTAGATACTTAGAGGAACCAGAAATAGAGAAAATATGGTTGCTTTGTTTCAATACTTGCTCTGTGTACATGTAATTAATTTAACCCACAACTCCAACTTCTGATCTCCTATTTCTGAAACAAGAATAGATCATTAGCTCCCTGCAGCATAACTCAAGGGGTTGAATAAAGATTTTAAAATTATATGCTGTTTTTAGGAGGAATCTTTGAGAGTTTAGGCAGCAAATGGTACAGTAGATAGAGAGTTGGGTCTGGAGTCAGGAAGAATGGAGTTCAAATCCCACCTCATATATTTACTAGCTCTATGACCAAGAGCAAGTCACCTAAATTCTGTTTGCCTCAGTTTCCTCAACTATAAAATAAAGATAATAAGAGTGGTTGTGCAATGTAGTTGTGAGGAACCAAAGATTTAATATTTGTAAAAAAGCACCTAGAACAGGTCTGCCACATAGTAAGTACTAGATAAACATATATTCCTTTCCCACCATTATTAGAGATTGTGTATTATATTTGATGTTTTAGGACAGAGCATCTAAGGGCTTCTTAACATTCTGTTAACATTATCCTGTCAAGAAAGACTTAATGAGCATCTGTGATGTGCTAAGTACAAGAACTATGAAGGATATAAAAAGTATAGCATGTCTCTCTGCCTTCAAAGAATTTATAATCTTCATCATACCAGGTTTACTGTTTTTTTTTTCTCTTCTTTGTGACTTTTCCTTGAAAGACAGAGTAAATGTGGTTGTCATTGAGCAAATCATAGATTCAGAGCTGGTAAGGACCTGCTAGCTAAGAATCTACTGAAATTGTGTAGCCTACCTCTTTATTGTTAAAATGAGGAAACTGAAGCTCAGATAAGCTAAGTCACATTGAGCTGCTGTCCATTAAAATAATCATGTCTTTTTCAGATGTTTGAGGTCACACAGGTATTAAGTGTCCAATGCAAGATTTTTAACTCAGGTACTCTGGCTCCAAATCCAGCACTCTTTCCCTTTATCATACAGTTACATTTCGTAACTTTTAGTTCAGTTTGGTAACTTTTGCTCAGTTACTTTTAGTTGTGTCTGATTCTTCATGACCCCATTTGGGGTTTTCTTGGATGAGATACTGGAATACTTTAGCATTTCCTTTTCTAGTTCATTTTATAGATGAGAAAACTGAGGCAAAAAAGGTTAAGTAACTTGCCCAGGATCATATACCTAGTAAGTGTCTAAGGATAGATTTGAATTCAGGAAGATGAGTCTTCCTGATTTTAACCCTGGCAATTTATCCCCTCTGCCACCCAGCTGCCCCTTCATTCCCCTATACCTTGCGATAATCAGGCAAAATATGCTGAGATTTATCATCTTTACTAACTAGACCAGATTTTCCCAATCCAGACTTTACTTTCTTAATTCAAAGGTATCCAAGTTTATCAAGAAATGAATCATGTGCTCCTAGACAAAAAAATATTAACAGCTCCATTTTATTAAAAGTAAATAAGTATTTATGTCCCAATAACTTGGTAGCCATTTGAAAAAATAATGTTTGTAAATTGAAAGAAAAAATAATATTTTATTTTATTTTGAAATAACCACAGCTCCTTAGTAATGGGTTGTGTTCGCTTCCTGGGAACTGAATAACATCTCAAACTTTGAAATGAAATCAGACATCACCACCTTCATTTGCCGTTCCATAGTATTTCCATATCAATTTAAACATTATAAAGATATGATATAACAAATGAAAAACATTTTAGAAGTTAATGATATAGCAGAAAATACTGGTAAAAAAAATAAGCTATATCTCAAACATTTGAGAATATAGCACAATCAGATGTTGAAATTATGAACTCCCTTGAGTTCAAAGTTTCCTTGGTGTCCAACATCAAGAATCACTGAGTTTTTCTCAAAAAAATTAACATATCCAAAAAAAATTCAAAAGTGCCCTCTTGGCACATTCTTTGGGCCTCAGCTTTAATCTTTCCATTGCAGGGATGAACAGGTACCCAAAATCAATCATGGCACTGGAATAGCACAATCTATTGTTAGGAATTTAAAGCCAGGTCTGAGCTTCTTACTGGTTATGTGACCCTGAGTAAGTCAATTCACCTCTGTTTGACTCAGTTTCCTCATCTGTAAAATGGACATCATAAAAACACTTTCCTCCTGGGGTTGTTATTAAGATCAAATAAGATAATTATTGTATAGTGGCTGACATATAGTTAAGTGCTATGTAAATATCAGCTATTGTGATTATAGTGATGTTTTGACTAATAGATAATAGATGCAATGTCAGAGACCACCAGGGACCACCTGTCTGGGAGTCCCAGGGGGTAAAGAATGTAGGCAGACTCAGGAGAGCTGATGGCGAGCAATGACATGGACCAAAGATGCTGAAGGCAAATAATGGCGACTTTATTGAAGGGAGTGAGGACTTTCATAATTGGCTGGGTTATTATGCACACTTTACATGCTCATGGTAACAGATAAATATTTACAAGATAAGGTAATGATTAACAGAGAGCCTTGAGAAGAACAATGCATCCTGTCATGGTAGTGATTTATCGGATACATCTCACAAGGAGATTAGAGGATGTCAAACAGGGAACTTTTTTACCTCATATGGGATTGGAGGATTGGAAGGTCATACATAAGATGATGTCACCTGCTGGAGTTTCCAGGGATATGGGACACAAACATGCCCTAAATAGGGAAAGATGAATGTGACTGGGGACTTTCTAGCTGAAGGTCTTTGGATCTTTTACTCAGGGGTCCCATCATTGTAAAACCCTGAAAGTATCATATAAACATTTCTTTCCTCCTGTTTAATTTTTAGGTATTATTTTTATATGTAAATAAAAATTAGATTTTCTCTTAAGGAATTCTCTTTCCTTCTTAATACATTCAGAAGTATCCAGATTTTACCAGAAGCAACACCATACAATCAACAAAAATGGTGAGACATCTTAAATTAATAGGAAGGCTAGAGATTGAACAGGTGCAAAAAATAAGCAGTTTACCAATTAAGCATAAGGTTTAACCATGAGAACTATCTAAGATTAAGTACTGTAGATTCTCCTTCAGGTATGGAGAGCAAGATAAATTCTGAAGTTATCCACAAAAATCATACTATCTTTCTGTTTCAGCCAGTGAGTGCCAAATAACTCCTTTTTACATCCAAAATACAAGTGCAACCTTTTGTTCCTGAAGAGAAACTGAAAGGGCAGGAGGAACAGGTCTCAACTTTCCAAATTTTCATGGAGAATAAAGTATTACTGGATAGAATGAAAGAAATACTTCAAAAAGAAAAAAAAAGGGAAAAATGTGAAAAGGTAGAGAACAGTACTAGTCTGTATTATATTCTTGTTGAGCAGGTAGAAAGATATAACACAGAGAAAAAAGGGAAAAGGGGAAATTAAATATTAAGAAACAAGTGAGGGCAGCTGGGTGGCTCAGTGGATTGAGAGCCAGGGCTAGAGATGGGAGGTCCTAGGTTCAAATCTAGCCTCAGACACTTTCTAGCTGTGTGACCCTGGGCAAGTCACTTAACTCCCACTGCCTAGCCCTTAGCACTCTTCTGCCTTCGAACCAATACACAGTATTGATTCCAATATGGAAGGAAAGAGTTTAAAAAAAAAAAAAAAAGAAAGAAGTAAAAAATGTAGTAGTGGTGGAGTATTGACATGAGTAAATTAGCAAATACTCCTAATTACCCCTGCTCACCTCACTAGTAACACATGGTTTACATAGATTTCCCAATATAAATGCTTCTTTCTGGCCTGGGAAGTTATATTCAAAAGATGTGTAATTGTCCCTAATTTTTCTAAGCACTGATTCTCTAGTCAGAGACTGTTGGGGCAAAATATCTGTGTTAGATTGCTCTCCTTTCCCATTTGATATTTTCCTTCAGTTGCCTCTTTCCAAATGCATTTTATAAATTCTTTTATAAATTTTATTTTTTTCCAAATTATATGTCAACATGAGTATTTGTTTTCTGATATTTTGCAACCATGTTCTCCTTCTCCCCCCATGCCCTCCTAAAGAAGTCAGGTAATATGCTATAAGATGTACATATATTATAATATACTATGTCTTTCCATATTCATCATGTTGTTGTCATATTGTTTGCACTAGAGAAAAAATTCCTGGAGAGAAAATAAAGAATAGTATGTTGTAGTTTGCATTTGAACTCTGACTGTTCCTTCTATGACAGTGGATATCCCCTTTTTTTTTTTTCCATGAGCCTTTTGGTGTTATCCCAGATCTTTGCCTTGTTAATAAGAATTAAGTCATTCACAGAGGATCGATCATCAGATATCACTGTTGTCACTGTATATCCAAATGCATTTCTAGGAAAATCATCCAGATTAGTAAAGGACAAGTTAATGCAATGTATATAAAGTAAACATCTAAAATTTAAAAATGTAAACAAACTTTCCTGGTGCCTACCTTAAAAGAGTTTAGGTTTCCAAGAAAGATTCTTAAGAAAGACAGAAATGTAAGTTCCAAAGGAACAGGAGTGTTTTACTTTTGTTTTAACCCCAGAACATACCTTAATGTGAGGAACAAAATAATCTCTTAATTATTTTATTCATTGTTTCATTGCTTTTATACTCCTTTTTTTTTTTTTAGGAATAATAATGAAAAGAAAGCTAACAGCTAGGCAGCTATAGAAGAAACCTACCCTGAAGGAAGCTAGTGGACAGGAGAGAGGACTGGGGAGTTATTTTGAAGACATTTATTTTCCACGAGCTTGTTTTTCATCTGGATGTGTATTTAGCTAAAATGTAACCTGTGGTTTCTAGTTGTGTCTCCATTTCTTGGCACATCTGACATATGTAATTTATTCAGGCAACAATCCTCCATTATTTGATTGAAGATGCCAACATATATATGCCTTTAAGTTCCAAGAACTGCTGAGAAACAAGATATCCAGCACCTCTAGGTGGCTATGTGGCTTGGTGCCTATCCATTTTCTCCCATTCCTCCCTGGCACAACACAGTAATGTGAAAATGCTGTCAAAAGCTGATTTCGTATGATAAAAATAATATACCTTAGCCACAGTAGCATTATGAGTTCTTTCCAGTTCTTCCACTGTCAATGAATCTCTGTTATTCCTTATAGGAATTAAGTGGCCTGAATGCAGTGAAGGAAACACTAATCAAAATGACATCTTGTCAAGAATAGAACTGAAGGAATTGATTTTTTTCCCCATCAAATTAGACCCTGTTGCTTTTCTGGAACCTTTGCACAATAATATCAACTGGTCAGCAACCAACTTAATTCACCTATCCCCAGCTAATCATTCTTATTTAGGTAAAAACAAAGTCTTACAAAGTACTAATACACTGTCTTCATTTCCATCACTGAAGAGTTCATTGCAATCAACACCAGATTAAAAACGAGTAATTTAGAAAAGCTTCTCCTCAGCAACAAAGATGCTTATGAAATGAGTTTTGAAACCACAATCCCATTCATTTTTTTTATATTGCTTAGGAAGAAACTCCAAATTTGAGAGAAGAAACAATAAATTAAGTGGCTGTTGCAGAAAAATAATAGGTTAACTCAGCTTTACCCTTCAAATCTGTGAAAAAAAAATAAATTGAATTGCTAGGCTCTGAGCAATTTACAATTTTGGATGTAAAAAAAATACTACCTAAGAACAATAGTCCGAAATAAATCAATACCTGGATCACCTACGGCCCCAGTACTTGGCCAGACTTTACCAAAAGTCTAATGCATCCCAGCTGTGTGACCCTGGGCAAGTCACTTGACCCCCATTGCCTACCCTTACCACTCTTCCACCTATAAGTCAATGCACAGAAGTTAAGGGTTTAAAAAAAAAAAAAAGTCTAATGCAATATGCCTTTTGCACTAGTTTATCCACATAGACTTTCTATCAACTCTCTCCATTCCTTTGCAGGCTATGCCTTGCCTGGAACGTTCTCCCTCTTCCCCTCTTCTACTTAGAATCAGCTGAGATTCTAATTTTACCAGGAGTCAGTGCCCCTCCCCATTACCTTGTATTTAATTTGCATATTAGAACTTAATATTACATAAGAAGTAGCATGGTATAAAAGAGCTAGTTTCCAAGTTAGGAATTGGATTGGACCACTGGTACATACTATGTGACTCTGCAAGTCACTTCATCTCTCAGTGCCCTGAGTAACTCTCTAAGACAATCAGTTTCAGAGAAGGTACAAATTTGTATTGGTAGAGGAAGTTTCCTCATTTAGGAGTTCCCTATGTCAATAAAATCTTATATACATTCCCTATTACTTTCCCTTATTTTTTATTTTATATAATAACTATTTTATATAATAACTTTATTTTATATAATAACTATTTTATATAATATACTATTTTATATATAATATAATAACTATTTTATAATGTAATAACTATTTTATATAACTATTTTATATAATAACTATTTATATAATAACTATTTTATATAACTATTTCAGAACTGGTATATTTTATAGATATTTTATTTATTTCACTTGATTCTCACAATAATCTTGTGAGGGAAATGCCATTATTACTATACCCATTTTTTAAATGGGGAAACTGAGAATGAAAGATGGCAAGTGATTTCCTTCAGGTCATACAACTATTAAGTGCTTGAGGTAGAAATTGAACTCAGATCTAACTTCCCAAATCTAGCTCTCTCTACTCTATTGTACAATCTTGCTGCTTCGAGTAAGTCTACTTATAAATAAATGTCATTTCCTCTTATAGAATGTAAGTTGCATGAGATCAGAGACTATTTCACTTTTGTCTTTATATTCCCATTACCGAGTACAGTGGCAATTATTATGGCTATGCTGCTGTATCTGAAATGACTTATACTGCTCTAATCTCTTTACTGACCTCCCCATCTTGAATTTCCAACTATTGAACAGAATGTCCTATAGATATGTTAAAGTCAACATCTTCAAAACTGACCTTATTATCCATAAACCTTCTTCTTGTCTGAAATTCTCTTTTACTATTGAGGGTAACACTATCCTCTCTAACTAAAAAAACTAAAAAAAGATATAAGTTAGAGAGAGAGGCTCAGATGGGATAGTGGTAGATCCACTTAGGAATCCCCCTGAATACCCAGCCAGAATCTCCAGGTATTCTAACCTCCTGTTAGTGAGAGTGAAGCGGAATCGCTTTCTCTCACTGGGCCAGAGGCACAAATGCCTTGGAGACAATTGACATATAAAATCAATCTCTCTTTTTTTTTTTTTTATAAGAGGGGATACAAACTGAGGATCAGAACAAGGGGTCCATAACTCTAAGGTATCTAGCTATTCACTCAATAACCTCTACATCCCTCACAAGAGGGAGCCTTTAGGTCTTCTGGCTAACTTACCAGCTCCCTATTTCTATCAAGGTGTTCCCCAAAAGCTGACTAAACTACCTATCTATGACCCTCAGTAGTTAGTTTGATTTAGTTCAAAAGCTGTCTCCAAAATCCAAAGGATTGCTCTCAAACAGCTAAGTCCACTCCAGGGGGTCTGACCTCTAACGTAAAAACCTCAAAGCCAATCTGACAGGATTTTTAGATAAAACCCTTCTGGAAACACAGTAGGTATGATCAGATCCTTTTCTAGATATTCCCAGTCAGAGTACCTACAAAGATGATTTATGGGTTTCTCCTTCTCCATAGTCAGGTTGAGGTAGCTAAGTTCCAACAAGTCACCTTTTCTACTCCCTGCTGGACAGGAAGAGTCCAAACCTCCTACAGGAAGTCACTGACTCTACCAGTTGTCTCTTCCAAACTGTTCCTCCTCTGCTTCCTACCAGCTAAAATCCTTTCCCTTGAGTTCCTAGTATGCACCTTAAAGACAACCTTCCACTTCTCTTAAATCTTATCCTATCTCTATCCTTTCCCCATTACAGTTCACAACTTAGGTGTCATTCTTGACTCCTAATTATCCCTTCTTACCATTTCCTATCCAATCTATTTATATCACCTTTCACCATTTCAGAATATGCCCTTTTCTCTCCCCAGATACTTCCAGCACTCTGGTCCAGGTCTCAATCTCCTTGCATATGGACTATTGAAATAGACAGATTGTTGATCTTCCAACTCCCATCTACCCCTGCTCCAGTACATCCTCCACTCAGGTACCAAAGTAATTTATCTAAAACACAGTCTGAGGGGGCAGCTGGGTAACTCAGTGGATTGAGAGTCAAGCCTAGAGACAGGAGGTCCTAGATTCAAATCTGGCCTCAGACATTTCCCAGCTGTGTGACCCTGGGCAAGTCACTTGACCCCCATTGCCCACCCTTACCACTCTTCCACCTAGGAGCCAATACACAGAAGTTAAAGGTTTAAAAAAAAAAGTTAAAACACAGTCTGACCATTCCATATTCCCTTCCCATCCCAATTCCACTCAATAAACTCTACTGGTTCCCTATCTCCAAGATTCAATATAGAACCCTCCATTTGGCTTTTAAAACCCTTCATAACCTAATCTTCTCCTCTTTCCCTAACCCCACTCAACTTTCCAGTCTTCTGACATCAGTAGACATATGTGTGGAGACACTGCTTTGTTTTTGTCCATGTTGGTCATATGTACCCTCATGAGTACATTTAGATGTGGCTTATGGGAAAACAAGAATAGAGATTGTTAGCATTTCTAATTTCCATGCTTCTTGAAGGAAGACTTTGATTCCTGCCAGGAAGCAAACTAAGAAGTTGGGAACAGAGGCTGGCTACTCAACTCTTTTCAGAGAAAAATAGTACCAAACTAGATTTATATGTCTACTCCATTAAATATTGTTAGTTATGGGGAAGTAATTTCTGTTTGTTGTTCAGTTGTTGTTCAGTTGTGTTTGAGTCTTTGTGACCCCTATATAGGTTTGTCATTTTCTTCTACAGCTCATTATACAAGTGAGGAAACTGAGGCAATCAGGGTTAAGTGATTTGCCAAGACATGCAGCTAGTGACTGAGACCAAATTTGAATGCAGGTCTTCTTGATTTCAGACTTGGCCGTCTGTCTATCCAATGTGCCACCTGGTTGGCTCAGGTAATTTTTTAAGTTTAAGTTATACTACTGATCACTATTCCTTAATAAAAAAGAATTTTCGCTATGTATATATCCAAGGCTTGACTCCCTTCCCACCAAATACCAGTTCTACCATAAATATACAAAACAAATAGCAAATAAGCCCTTTGATTGAAATTGATGTAGAAATTAGAGAAAGTATCTGTAAGAGAATATGTTCCAGACTATGGAGAATGAATAAGATCTGGGAGTATGAAAACTGAGCTCAACCAAGTGTGATGATTAAAAATGATAAAGGCTGATATTATGAGAGAAAATAATATTTTAATTGCCATGGCCATGTTGATAAAAAAACATATGTAAGACCATGCGCCTGGTAAAAGCTATTCAAAAAATACTGCCAGTGCCCATCTTGCCTACATAGCCAAAAAAGGTCGTCTCAAGCCCAACCTGCAAACTTAAGCTGAGCTGCCCTATATGTTGGTTCCCATTCTCTGATGTCATCCCCTCAGAAACCGGAAACCCATTGGATCATGGAAGATGTAGTCTCAAAGTCCCCCACATGTCCATAGGAAGTTTGTGAAACACTACATATCTTGAGGCCCAATATTTCCAAATAGAACCCCAAGTGATTTTAACTAACACACAAGAAATAGAGGTCAAATTTCACCAAAGGAGAAATTTCAGAGTTCCTACATTTTAGAATTCAAAATTCCCTGTGTTTCCTTTTCACCACATTCTAAGTTAATAAACTGGGGACAAGACATCATAGAGATTACCAGGTCATTTCTGTCTGCTTCTCCCCAGTCTTTCTCTTCCTTCAGGAATGTGAAGAGAAGCTTAAATGGTTCTTCTCTCTCATTGTTGGATGCTCAAAAGACTATTCTCTTCTCTCTGGCTCAACCCAAATGTGGCCTCATGCAGGCATGGAGCACTGATCTCACCAGTAATGAATGTACCACACTGACAGGTTTATATTACACACATTATACCCCCACACCTTGCCCCTAGATGCCCTTTAATACAGTAATATTGGGAGCAGCTGGATGGCTCAGTGGATTGAGAGTCAAGTCTAGAGATGGGATGATCCTGAGTTCAAATCTGGCCGTAGACACTTCCTAGTTGTGTGACTCTGGCCAAGTCACTTAACCCCCACGGCCTAGCCCTTACCACTCTTCTGCCTTAGAACCAATACACAGTATTGATTCTAAGAAGGAAGGTAAGCATTTAAAAACAAAACAAAACACAGTAATACTAACCTTTTTGCTATTCCTTAAACAAAGCACTCAATTTATTAACTCCAGATCTCATTTAAAAATATGTTTTTATTGATATTAACTCCACAATATCCCATGTATCCCTCCTACCCCTTCCCAGAGAACTGCACCATATGACAAATATATTTTTGGAGAAAGAAAAAATATTAGTACAACAATTTAATACACTGAAAAATTATGAAAATATATATAATGTGTAACACCAGTGAGCTTCCTACCTCCAATACAATGTTCCTTCAGTTGCTTTGACTAATCTTTTTTTTTTTTTTTTAAGGTGTCCCTGTTCCTATTGGTTTTCTTTCATAGATAGATAGACAGATAGAGATATGGATTCCCTCTTCTCATTTGTGCTATTCCCATTTTTTTTGCCTCCCTGTCAACTAGTTCTATTCTTTAGTTTTTAAATTTAATTTTTGTTTCTTCTTTCCAAAAAGGATTTCTCTCACTCCCTTCAATAGCCATTGTCTCTATTTATTCTAGACCCTCATGAATCCTCACGATCAAGATATAATTATCTTGTCTCTCCATTTCCCCTGTATTCCTCAGGTAATCAGAGCTTCCAAGGTATTCATTCTAGTATCTCCCCTCTAGATGTTTTTTGACACTGCCTTATATGGTGTGGCCCATAGATTCCTTTTTTCCATTTTGTCATGCTTCAAAATAAAAATGTTTATTGGGGCAGCTAGGTAGTTCAGTGGATAGAGAGTCAGGCCTAGAGATGAGAAGTCCTGTATTCAAATGTGACCCCAGATACTTCCTAGCCGTGTGACTCTGGGCAAATTACTTGACCCCATTTGCCTAGCCCTTGCCACTCTTGTGCCTTGGAACTAGTACTTTGTATCAATTCTAAGACAGAAGGTAAAGGTTAAAAAAAAAAACAATTCCAACTATTTCAGGTGTCAGAGAAGATACTACTCCACCCCATGGGGTGGGGTACCTCCATTATGTTCCTGATTATGCAACCTGCCTAATCTATACCCTCTTCCACACACACACACACATATTTGCCTAGAAATCTTCCTTCTACATCCATGGTCTTCCATTCTTCTGGGTGCCAGTTGGGGAGTTCCAACTGTTCCAATCCTCTAGGCCTTATCTACTCATAGAAGCATTCATTGATGCTACCTCCTCTCACTTCCAAAGTAACATCTCCTTTCTTTCCCCTATTTTTCACCCTTTCCCCCTTCCTATCATCCACTTCCTTATAGGTTCTTCTCTTTCTGTGACCACAAATCTCATCTTCTTCTCTTTGTTATTCCTGATTTGATCTTGTTGCATCACTCTTCTCTATCTCCCCGTTCCCCTCCCACTTTTATGTATCCTCTAATGTTATATAATATTGTCTCACAAAGGAAGCATTCACTTGTAGGAGAGTGTCACCAAGTTCTGTTCATAATGCCCCATGTCTGCTCCTTTATTGCTGCATCTATAAGATTTCTGGCTCTACGATTTGTCTCCTTTCCTCCTTAAGAGGCAAGTCATCTCTACAGTTTTGGTCTTCTTTCTGAAAAGTTTTAATTTTGTCGTTGCTATTGAAAGCCCACTTTTTTTCCTTTTTGGTTAAGCTTAGATTTATAGGATGTCACCTTGGCTATATCCTAAGCTCTGTTGCTCTTCAGAACACATTATTCCCTTCCCTTCTCCTTTTTCAAGTGGGTGCGGAATAGTCTTGCATTATTTAAATGTCCTTTCGTTTGTATTTAAAGGTCCTTCTCCAGATGGCTTGCCGAACTTATTTTTAATTGAATTGTTTAATTTAACCAGTTGGAGTTTCCAGGCTTGGGTTGGTTTGTTTCTGGAGGTGTTCTGTGAATTCTTTCAATTAGATGTTTATTTTCTTTCTGTAGAAGTTCTGGGCAATTCTTTTCTATAATTTTCTTCATTTTGATATTAATGCTTTTTTCTTGCTGTGTACTTATGGGAGACCTATGATCCTTAGGTTGTCTATGCATCCTATTTTGAGTTCACTATGTTTTGCTTGCATTGTGAACATATTTTCTTTTAACATTCTCATGTTTTGCTTCTTTTCTTCTAAGTTGCCCTTCACTTCTGTGTATTTGCATTCCCAATCTGTCGTTCTTTCTTTTGTTTCTTTGCCACTACAGAGTCTAGTTTTTCCATTCTGTTCATTATTTTAGCTGTGCAGGACATAAATTCTGCTTTTATAATTCTTGTTGCTCTTTTAAATCACTCAGGAATAACATGTTGTGGTTCCATGTTCTCTTCAAATTCTACAGGATCTCATCATGTTGGATCATTTTTCTTCATTTTGCACTCATAAATGCCTGAACTCATTTACTAGATGTTAAAGCCATGTTTCCTTCTATTGTTACTATTGTTCTGTTGGTTTATCTATTTGTGTTTAAGTTCTTTGAGTTTTCTTCTTCCTGAAATCTTTGGTGGCTTCAGTTTTTTCTTCCCCCTTATTTACCTTATCACTCACTTCTTGACCTCTTCCCCTCTAGTTGTGATTTCCTTTGGGGCTGGATATTGTGTGAATTTAATATAAAATGTACTCCCTTATTCCTTTTGAGAGCCCAACCACCTTTGACTGGCCACCCATGCATACTGTGGCTTCCTGGAAGAGGTTGGTTCAAGCATATGTGTGGCTATGTGGCATTCTAGTGGGTTGGTGGAAGTCCAAGAGCTACAGGTGACCTGCCCAGAAGTCAAGACTCAGGACCTGGACTGAGGTTTTAGCCTGTCCAATCAGAGATCCTGGGGAAAGAGTGGCAAAAATGGGCTATAATAGCAGATGGAGAAGATATCTCTCTCTCTCTCTCTCTCTGTCTCTCTGTCTCTCTCTCTCTCTCTCTCTCTCTCTCTCTCTCTCTCTCTCTTTCTTTCTCTCTCTCTCTCTCTCTCTCATAAATAATTATAAATAAATATAGTCTCCAGAAAATTTTATCAGTACAATCTCAAAGCATCTCAGCCTTTTCCTACACTGGGCAACTGATGGTTTACTAGCCAAGGTCTCTGCCCCAAATGAATTTTAAGAGGTAAGAACTAATCCCAGATGGATGCTATGTTCTTCCCTAGGCTTGGCAGTAAGCTACACACCTCTCTTCATGGACAAAGTCCTGGCCTGGTAAACTGTCCCTCTATGCCTCAGGCTGGCATTGGCAGTTCAAAGACCATTCTGCTCATTAGTGTCAGTTCAGAGCCAAAAAGTGTTAGAGCCATACAGTTATTTCCAGGCCGCCACCTCAGGCAGACTTTTGCACCTTAAGAATTTCATTTAAATTGGCTCTTGAGACCTATGTATCTTATTGTTCATAGTTCTTTATATGTTTTCTCCCTAATTTGACTGTTAATTGCTTCAGAGCAGAAACTGGTTTTCTCCTTTCTTTGTATCCCAGCACTTAGTATGGTGCCTTGACTTGAATACATACCCAGAAGGGGAAATTAACAGATTCTAAATAAATTTTGCTGACCATTATAGCTTTTAAAAGACAAGAAGTCCATGGCATTCAAATTAATATTTACACTCCTAAATTATCTTATAGCACATCATGTATTTATTATGTCTCATAGACTTTATATCTATTTAGATTTATAATCAGAAGTCCTGGATATTAAGTAGATTTTTAAAATAATTCCTTACCAAAAGGAATAATGTATTCCAAGCTTAATAATATCTCTATTAGTTTTTTAAAAAAAATAATACAGCATCTTGATAAAATGGAAGTTGTATTAGCTTTTTTTATGTTAATTATATCATAGCATTAAGATACAACTGATTCAATAGACACCTCTCTCTTGGTTTTGATTAACTTCAATGTAATCATGTCCAAAGAGCCAGACATAGTGTTGTGATTATAATTTATCTCTTTTCATCAATGCTGTCAGATGAAAGCAGTCATCTGGAGATCCATTTACATTTATTAATTAAATAAAATAATGCATATCAGCTTATTTAAAATAAGTTTCTAAATAAAGAAGGTTCAAAAGTTCATTTTTATAACATTTCATCCCAAAGAGGAAGTGGGGAGGCATATCTTTTAAAAATTAGCATTTGGTCTATCTCTGTGGTAACCTTCATACTCTGAGCTTAAGCACAAAGTATAATTTCACATTTGCCTTTGCATCCCCAACACCTATCTCAATACCGGGCATACAGCAGTTGCTAAATCAAATTGTATTGGTTTGAGCTCAAATTGAATGAATAAGATAGATTCGAGATAAGAGGAAATGAATTTGTTCTTTTTATCTGAGAAGAGGGGCAAAAAAAGAAAATAGATTCTTACTTGTATGGAAAGTACTTCCAAAAAGACAAGATTGAGTACTTTAGACATCATCCTGGGGGCCTGTTGGCTCTTCCTGGGGCTCATTGAAACTCTTGATTATGGAGAAGAGATGGGAAATAGGAAGAGGCAGCGAGCTGCATAGACTATGAGTCACATTTCCCAAAGTGAAAGCAAGTGAGTTTCTATAAAGAAAGGATAGCATTTTTGCTGTCTTCTAGAGACCAGAAAGTCATCCCAAAGAATTTCCTTCCAAATACAATATTATAATTTTTTATTAATTCCTGTTTTTCCATGGTAATATTATGTGAGCTATTCTTTATTTGATATAATTGACTTTTTGTTCATAGTCCTAGTACAAGTCTAACAATTTTATCCACATTGCTATCAGTTATTATTTATTTATGAATTTATCACATCTAATTATATAACTAATTGTATCAATTACAATATATGATGTAGACCCATATCTTCTTGCTCATAATTCTATTCCTCTTCTTTTGTGGATGAATTACAAATTCTCTATTAAATTTATTTTCGTAAATCTGCAGTCATAAGTAATTAGCTATTCAAGGTCTAAATCATAATATAGGGAGATGAGGTAGATTATCAAAAGCTGGATCTTGGTTGTCTGACAGATCTTGATATGCAATTAAAAATATGTTTTAACTTTTTTCCTGCCCTGCCTTTCCATCTCAGAGTTGGAAGAATTTCAGACATGCTCTAGTCCAGTGATGATGATCCTTTTAGAGACTTTGTGCCATGCCCTGCCTCCCCCCAGACCAAGTGCCATACTTCTCCTTACCCCAGACAGGACAGGGAGAAAGGGTTTCCCCCTCACTCCCTCTACTCCTGCCCCCACACTCCGCATCAGCTTAATGTGCCAGAGCCAGAGCAATGTTGACATTGAGGGAGGTGCAAGTGGAATTTAAAAAGTGAGATTGGACAGGAGAGGTGGTTTTTTCTTCTTATCTTATCTGGCCATCTCTGGCAATCTGCAGCCAGAGGCAGCTAGGAGAATCAAATCCATCCCTAAGTTAGAAAGGCTGAAATTTCTCTTTTTCCCTCTATCAATTTCTCTCTCTCATTACTAAATAATGCTTATAAATGTGGTAATAAACCTCCAGATTAATTTTTATTTATAATACTGACATCTACTTGAAGATGTACAAAATAAAATACCTCCATGCCAAGGAACAATGGATGTCACAGAATAACATGTCATAAACTGGCTTAATCCTCTATAAACTTTTTTTTTCTTACATTAATACAAGGGAGTAGACAACCTAGAGTCAGGAAGACTCATCTTCCTAAATTCAGATCTGGCTTCAGACATTTATTCACTATGTGACCCTATACAAATCACTTAACCCTATTTACCTTAGTTTACTCATTTTGAGAAATGAGCTTGAGAAAGAAATAGCAAATCATTCTAGTATCTTTGCCAAGAAAACCCCAAACAGTGATCATAAAGAGTCAGGAGCCAAACTGTAACAGTTTTTTCAATGCTATGAAATTTGAGATTTCAAACCAGTCCCTCTCTGAAACATGAAAAACAAATCAAGTAAAAAAAAAAAAAGTGACTGAACAATTACTTTAGGAATTTAGTCATCCAGGACTATAATGAAGTAAGTAGTAGCTTTTCCTCTCAAGGAAACTAATGGAATACTATGGAAAAAGCAGGCAATAATTTTTTTTTTCATTTTTTTATCATCATGCAGAACACTTCCAAATTGGTCATTGTTGTAAGAGCAAAGTCATACATAAGAAAAAAAAACCCAAATAAAACCAAAGTACACTGATGTGAAAGATGATTCTAACAGATCTTTCTCTAGAGTTGGATAGCATTACTCATCATGTCTTTAAGGATTATTTCAAATTAGTTCATTACTGAGTGTAGCCAAATTTTCACAGATAATCATCATCTAATATTGTTGCTACTACGTAAGATGTTCTCCGAGTTATGCTTATTTCATTCTGCATCACTTCTCATGATCTTTCCAGCTTTTTCTAAAATCATCTTGCTTATCATTTCTTATAGCACAATAGTATTCCATTGCCAACAAGTACCACAATTTGCTCAGCCACTCCCCAATTGCTAAGCATCCCCTCAATTTCCAATTCTTTGCCACCACACACACACCAAAAAAAGGCAGCTATGACTATTTTTGTATAAGTGGGTCCTTTCCGCATTTTGATTATCAATTTAGGATACAGACACAGTAGTGGCATCACCAGATCAAAGGGTTTTATAGCTCTTTGGGTATAGTTCCAAATTGCCCTCTAGAATAGTTGGATCAGTTCACAACTCCAGCAACAATGCATTAGTGTCCCAATTTTGTCATATCCCCTCCAACATTTCCCCATTTACCACTTTCCTTCACTGCCATATTGCTCAATCTGATAGGTGTGAGGTGGTACCTCAGAGCAGGCAACATGTTTTTGAAGGCACTAAAAAAAACAAAAAAACAAAAAAACAAAAAACCTCACGCCTAAGTTTTACTTCTAAAACAGAAAAGCAGCAAAGGCTAAACTATCAGGATTAAGTGGCATTCCCAGAATCACACAGCTAGGAAATATCTGGGACCAGATTTGAATGTAGGGTCTCACAACTCCAAGCCTTTTGATCTACCCACTGTACTACTTAGCTGTTAGTTAAAACAACTTGTGCAGTGCAAATTTGCCTTTCCCCCTTTTTTTCTCAGGTTGCAAAGATGGTATGAGTCTGCTTCACCTGCCTCATCTGCATCACCTGCAGTCCCCTACGTGACTCAAAGCTTGACCTGGAGGTGAAAGAGAGAATAAAAAGGGGCTAATGAGGAACTGCTGGCTCTCTCTGTTTCTGGTATCCTGAGAAGAAAGCTGCTGCTGGAGGTGCTGATGGACAGGCCACTTGGAAAGCTAGCCTCGCCTTTAATATCTCTCTCTTTCTTTCTATTTCTCTCCTTTTACCTATCCAAGTAATTCTAATAAACTTTATTAAATTCTAAAGACCAGAATCCTAATTTTAGTAATAGAAACTTCTGTAATGTTTCCCACTCATCCTAGATATTCATCTGCAGCTACATCATTAATCAGATTATTTACCCTCTGTAATGCTTGGGGCTAGTGGTAAATGTAGTCTGTGGCCATGAAGTAACAAAAATTATTATACTTTTATTGCAGCCTCCCTGAGCTCATTGTTCTGTTCTGTATGGCAGAGATTCATAGGACTGTTCTGGCTCCCTGGTGGTATTATGCTGAGAGGCAAGAAACATTAAGGCAAACTATTCAGAGGGTAATCCAATCAATACTGGAGGCTTGGGTTCTGTCACAATGGAAAGAAATTTCCTATAGACTCTAGGGGGAAAAGGATGATTGTAATATATAAATTCTTGATTCTTGCCATTGAGTTCATAGTGGCATATATAAACAGGTTAGGCAACTTACCAAGGAGGCAAATCTATAGCAGAATTCATTAAGTGGAACTGAGTTCCATGATAGCTAAATAAGAAAGGTTAAGAATGAGAAGTTCAGACACTTCTAAGCACTGAGTTCAATTACATCAGAGAAGTGTACCTGCCATACCTCATACCTCTCTAGAATTCTTTAATGCAAAAAGGTCTGAGATAAACACTGGGAATTCCATATTAAAAAACAAACAACAACTACAACAACAAAATCAGTCTCTGCCCTAAGGGAGCTTACACCCTAATCAGAAAAAGATAAAACACTAGAGAGAATGCAATCCTGGGAGGGAAATTTAGTTCTCAGAAGAAACAGGGATGGTAATTGGATTCATATTAATTGATCAACACATCCTTTCTAAGAATGATAGTATTGTTTTGGTTGCAGAGCTGGAGAAGAAAAAGATGTCAAAGGTGGGTTGGAAGGTTATACTCAAAGAAGCAGAGCAGTTAGATGATGGGAAGCAAGGACTTGTTTCTGAGTTGGATTAAATCTGATGAACACTCACCAAGCAAAAGGTTAGGTCCCCAAAGCCAGAAGGCGATGGTCAGAGTACAAGAGATGGGCAGAAATAGCTGCCCAGGCAATAGTTTATCATCTTCCTCATAATCCCTTTGCCAGCATGTGGCAATAAGGTAGATTTTTAGTTTGTTTTAAACTTAAGACTCATTTCCAGAGACTACCAGAGATTTACTTTGCTTTGTGCAATGAAATTTTCAGTAAAGCAGAGAAGGGAGTTAAATGAGTTCCTAGTGAGGTTTTTTTAAGTAATGTTTTATAGGAAAAAGGAACTGATTTTTAAAAATTACTTCGAAATTATTTTTTGTGGCTGATTTGCATTTGTGATCATTTTATCTTTCAGAAAAATATGTATGGGGCTGGAGAATTGTTGCTTATATCTGATTTTCACTGAAAAGGGGAAATAGATTGTGGTAGATTAACTAGTTTCTTTTCTGATAGTGTTTTGAGCCTGGTAGGTCACAGAAAGCTGTGGATTTTGTAGACCTGCATTTCATCCAAAGATTTGACAAAAATCTCTCTAGAAAGTAATGGCATTATGTTCAGATAATCTCCTTACTGACTTTCACAGTGCTGAAACAAAGAACACAAAAGACAGATAATCATTGAACTTACTATGAATTGTCTCACATTTTTCTCAAGACTTACACCTTCTTTGCTTAAATACTGAAGTTAAGAGGGAAATCAAAGTAAAAGAACTGGAGGCCATTCCCAGCCACCCTGGTTTTTGTGAACTCCAGAGACCTGAGTGTTACCCACTCCCTTCCAAAAGATTATTTAGTCACCCTCCTTTCTCTACTTTGGTGGAAGTTCCAGTGCTGTAACTCAATGTGGTTTCCCATATTATAATCCCAATGCTATACTTCTGCATGATTTCCAAAATTATAATCATTTTGCCCCAATTAAAGAACTACTTTAGTCACAGTTGTCTTTTTTTAGGTTGAGAAAAGTTTTGAAGACAACATGAGAATGGCACAATTAGGTAGATTCAGTTTATTACCCAATCAGGCCTTGGGCGAGGTGGGGGGGGGAGAGGGAGTCAGGGAATAATGTATTGATGTCATCTACTGGACAAATAACCTTGGACAAATTGCTTAATCTCTATTCCCAACTTTTTCTGACCATGAGTTATAGAAGTACTCACTTGCATTGATAGAGGTAGTTTCTTACTGGAGGTCCTTATGGAAATGAAACCATAAATTCCATTTATTTTTTTAAAAATTATGTATCACTGTTTAATCAGTCATTCTTCAATTAATAGGAACTTACTTTGTTTCTAGTTCTTTAAAACAAATACTGTGTTAAATATTTATGAGTATTTCCCCTTTTGAAATTTTTTTATTTCTAAGGTAGTGTCAAAGGGTAGTTTAGTTAATGAAATGGATATGTTTTTAAATTGTTTTCCAGAATGGTTGAACTCTTATTGTGTAGGTCTTCCACAGTTCCTATAATAATCATCATTTTCATTTTTTGTTATTGACAAGTTATTTTATGAAACCCACAGGCACCCCTGAACTACCCTTGATAGGATTAGTAGGTTTGTCCTAGGTGGAACAATAAGCCTTCAAGTACCCAATGATCTCAGCCTACAGAGTAGTAGATAAAGTCAAATCTTACTTATCCCTTTTGTCTTAGAAGTTTCTCCCATTGTATCTAGGTCTCTCCCAGATAGTCCAGCTCCTGTCTGGAATCCTCTTCCCTTACCTTGATGTAAGCCAATCAGTTGTCCTTCCTTTCCTTTATTTCCCAAAGGTTATGTATATAAGAATACAAGTTCTTCAGTTTATTGGAAATTTCCATGATGGAGATTCCCACTCATGGTGCATTTTCCCAAGGACAGTGTTCCCAGAGTCCCAGAACTTAACTCTATGTAATGTTATGTATGACTCTGTGTGGTGGCCTTAAGCGCATTGTCTCCCTTGTCCTGATTAAAGACTTGTTCTTTTTAATTACTTTAGCGGTTCTATATTTTTCTAGGTTATTATCTTCGCCAATTCAGGCATTATGAAATAAATCCTCAGATTTCTTTTAATTTCCATTCTTCTTATAATAGTGACATGGAGAATTCTTTCTAACGGTGTCTATATCTTGCATTAATTCATTTGAAAGCTTTCTGTTCATGTTGTTTGAACACACATTTTGGTTTGATTGGCCATCTCTCTTAATAGAATCCATTGAGAGGGCCATATGGAAAAAATGAAATCTTTGTTCTTAGATATTTGTATTGATTCTTTACATATTAGATCTTTATTGGAGAAATTTTCCCATAAAAATATTTACTTGTTAATTGTTTTTCTTCTAAGTCTAACTGCATTGGTTTTTCTCATGTAAAAGCCTTTTAATTTCATGTAATCAAAATTATCTTTCTTCTATCACTTCTATTTCTTGTTTGGTTAGGAATTTCATCCTTAGAAATATTTGTAATAGGTATACCCTTCCTTTCTCTAAAATTTTTTGCATATTATCTTTCGAAGTTAGGTCATATATTCACTTAAAACTTATTGTAACATATGGTTTAAGATGCTAGTCTAAAACAAATTTGTGCCAAACTTTTCTAGTTTTCTCAGTAATTTTGATAAGTAGATGGTCTTTATCCCAGTAGATGGTAGTAGTGATTTTATTGATCACAGTAAGTTTATAGAGGACTGATATTTAATTATTATTCATCTTATTTACTTAATATATTCCATTGTTCCATTTTTATATTTTTTTAACCAGTACCATAAGTTTAATGATTCCTGCTTTATAAAGTAGCTTGAGATCTAGCAATACTAGGAATCTCTCATTGCTATTTCCCTTTAGGACATTGGCTAATATTCGTCTAGATTAATATTGCTAATATTTTTCTAGTTTATAAAGAAAATCTTTGAAATTTTGACTGGAACAATTAAAGTATAAGGTAATTTAGGTAATAAGATAATTTAGATTATGTTGGCATGGCCCAAAATAGGTTATTTATCCACCTCATTTTTTCCTATGGGGATTTTTAATACTGATATCTTTTTAGAAGGCTCTATATTTCATAGGGGTTCTTAACCAGGAGTCCATAGATCCCTAAGAGGTCTCTGGATAGATTTCAGTAATTCATGAGTTCCAGTAATATATATATATATATATATATATATAT